>NC_041410.2:83387181-83484681 GCF_900747795.2 Erpetoichthys calabaricus | reverse complement strand
AACCAAGCTTTGACGCTCTGCTCCGCTTCACTAGAGGGGCTTACGTATTCTCCCAATTATTTACATTCATTCATTACAGGGCTGTTCAATTGTGGAATCAATGCCAAGAACAACTGAACAACACTAACTAACCCAACGTTCTATGGGTGACAGGGCCCTCATCTTCAAAGCACCCAGACTTTGGAACGACCACCCTAAATCAAAACAGCTTAAAACTCATTTGTTCAGGAAGGCATTTAACTGTCGATGTCATCCTGATCCTTCTTTTAGTTTACCCTCTCCATCCAGATGCCCATGAGGATCACTTGATTCGGGTTTTTTTATGATAGTAGTATTTCTTCTTCTTCATCTGTCTGCTCCCGTTAGGGGTTGCCACTGCGGATTATCTTGTTCCATATCGTCTTGTCCTCACCATCTTCCTCTGTTACACTCATCACCTGCATGTCTTCTCCCATCACATCCCTAAACCTTCGCTTAGGCCTTCCTCTTTTACTTTTCCCTGGCAGCTCTATCCTTAACATCCTTTTCCCAATATACTCAACATCTCTCCTTTGCACATGTCCAAACCAACGCAATCTCGCCTCTCTGACTTTGTCTCCCAACTTGAGCTGACTCTCTGATGTCCTCATTTCTAATCCTGTCCATCCTCGTCACACCCAATGCAAATCTTAGCATCTTTAACTCAGCTACCTCCAGCTCTGTCTCCTGCTTTCTGGTCAGTGCCACCGTCTCCAACCGATTTAACACAACCGGTCTCACTACTGTCCTGCAGACCTTCCCTTTCACTTCTTTATTGTTCCATAGATCAGCTGTGGAGAGACCTGAAGATGACAATTTACAGATGATTCCCATCCAGTCTAATGGAGCTTGAGAGGATCTGACAGGAAGAATGGCATAAACTGCCCAAATATGGGTGTGTTAAGCATGTAGAGGCTTACACAAGAAGACAACGCTGGAACTGAAGGGCTTCTGAATTAAGGGTCTGCATTCTTACATGAAGGAGGGATTTCAGTTTTTGATTTTTAACTCATCCATAAATATCCACCAATACCCCAATGATAGCTTTTTACAAAAAGTGATGTGCAAATGGGCATCTCTGAAGGTGCAACCATGAAGTCAAACAGCTACAATAGTAGAAGACTATGCCATGTTCAACTCCGATCAGCTAAGAAAAGAAAGGTGAGGTTACAGTAGTCAGAGTAGAAATGGCATTAGAAGAATTGTCACGTGCACAGTGTTATGACGTTACAGTGAAAGTCAGCAATATGACACTTGAGCGATGTTTATTGTTCAATGTATATAGCACCTTCACGGGGAGCAACAAGTCTGAATAATGACGTAAAAAATAACAAAATCATAAAATCAAAGTGCGGGACTGTGAAGTGCAGGAATGCAGGGATGTCTTTGTGCCCCGATCTGTCATGCTTCATCATTTTTTTTGTGTTTTGTTTTAATTCTTTCATGTTCCCAGTTGCTATTTGCAGTCATGGCATTTCCATAAGTACATAGGAACAGCAAAGCTATTTGATGCCATGGGACTACAGCGAATACCACAGCTGGCAGATTATGTGACCTTTTCGTCCTGTAGCTTGTTGTCGACAGGCTGTATTAAGGGGTAAAAATTATACTTGAGGGTTTTTTTTTTTCATTTGCATGGTCAGCAGACTTTAAAAGTGCATAAAGTATTTCATGAAATCTGTGTGTATGTGACTTAATATTGTTTAACCACATTTATAATTGTCTGTTAGATAGATAGATAGATAGATAGATAGATAGATAGATAGATAGATAGATAGATAGATAGATAGATAGATAGATAGATAGATAGATAGATAGATAGATAGATAGATAGATAGATAGATAGATAGATAAAAGGCACTATCTATCTATCTATCTATCTATCTATCTATCTATCTATCTATCTATCTATCTATCTATCTATCTATCTATCTATCTATCTATCTATCTATCTATTATATAGTGCCTTTCAACTATCTATCTATTTATTCTGGCCACCAGAGAGCGATGCAGCCTCTCTTCCCCAACACAGACACAAGTCTTACCACACAACACACCTTTATTTTTTGCTATCTCCCCACAACACAGCACAATGCAAGCACCAATAACACAACACAACACAGTCCTTATTTCCTCCTTTCTCTTCCTCATTCCGCCTCCACTCCTCCTCTAGCAAGCTTCGTTCCTCTTCCTCCCGACTCTGGCTCCCTGAGTGAAGTGGAGCGGCTCCTTTAGTACTGCTCCTGGTAGTGCTCCAGGTGGCTCATTAGCCAGATCTGGAATCAGATCTGGATCAGTGTGGTGGAAGCCCAATGTTGGGCTCTGCAGGTCTCCATGGTGTCCCCCACGGAACCCAACAGGGCTGTCCCAAACTCCAACTCCCATGAAGCCCTGCGAGAATCTGTGGAGCCACAGAAACTCAAGGGGGGCTTAATTCTTTGCATTTTTATAGCGCTTTTCTCACTACTCAAAGCGCTCAGCAATTGCAGGTTAAGGGCCTTGCTCAAGGGCCCAACAGAGCAGAGTCCCTATTGGCATTTACAGGATTCGAACCGGCAACCTTCTGATTGCCAGTGCAGATCCCTAGCCTCAGAGCTATCTATCTATCTATCTATCTATCTATCTATCTATCTATCTATCTATCTATCTATCTATCTATCTATCTATCTATCTATCTATCTATCGTAGCAAATAAGCCCTTTGTCCACCTCTTGAACCCTCAGGTACCACTCTGATAACCAGGTGAATGTATAAATATTCTTTATTTTAATATTACATGGTGCACAAAGCACTTTCCACACCACTCTCATATAATCACTATTCTCTCAATATACAACACAATCCTCCACTCCCAGACACTTTGCCCTCCTACCTCCCAGCTCAGCTCAGTGTACTGGGCTTCCCACAGTCCTTTTATAGCCCCTGACCCGGAAGTGGTTCCTGGCACAACCCACAAGTCCGTTTCCTTCCGGGTCAGGGCAAACAGTCCTCTTCTTCATCCTGGTAGCACGTCGTTTCCTCCAATCACATGACTGTGACGCACTCCTGGGTTATAGGGCACGCAAGAGTCCACTAGCCCCCCTACAGCGACTCCTGGTGGCCCCCAAGTTATTCAGCAGGGCTGTGTGTATAAACTACAAAGTCCATGCGGCCCTGCTGGAAGTCGGGGCACCATCATGCTGTCCGGAGGGCTCCTCCTAGCGGCCTGGGGGTGGCGACCGGAGTCCGTAGCCGGTCATCCATCTATCTATCTATCTATCTATCTATCTATCTATCTATCTATCTATCTATCTATCTATCTATCTATCTATCTATCTATCTATCTGTCTGTCTGTCTGTCTGTCTGTCTGTCTGTCTGTCTGTCTGTCTGTCTGTCTGTCATATTGTTCCTTACATATCTGTCTCCCTGTCTGTCATATAGTGTCTTTCATATCCATCTATCTATTCATCTTTCTAAGATCACTTTGGTTTTCTAGTCCAACAAAAGTGAAGGTAGAACTTGTATCCTTTAATGGCAACTCCGACCAATCCATACGCTACATTTCAAAGAGACTGGGAAAAGACGACAGCCTTGATCAAGTAGGGAGATGCTGCCAAACCAGCAAAAGTACAACTCACATGTATACTAATTCATATCACCGAGTATGGAGGTAGATTGCTGCCAAAGGTCCATGACGAAAGTAACATGCCTTTCGTAAGCCCGAGTTAAATCCTGAGCGTGAGTGATGCAGTCATGTGATTTTTTGTATTGTTCTTGTGCCACATCACTGTCAAAATTATTTGAGAATGAAAGCACTGAGGCAAGGGTGGGACTTCATTCTTCTAGCCAATGGGAGTAGTCAATGCTAACCAGCCAATCATGAGACACACCTCCTTGCCCCACCTCCAAACGTGAATGTCCATAGTTTGCTCCATGAATCAGAACTTACTAAAAGTATGGCTTTGTTTTTTTCACAGGGTTGTTGCTCAAAATCAGTGGCGCATCACGAGCAGGACTTGCACAGAAATCAGTACTAGGCCCACAGCCTTTACTATACATCATCATAACATCCAAATTCTGTTCAATAAAAAATAAAAAAGGGTTATTTGCCTTTTCAAATGCCCCTCTTGCAGGAGGGGACTCACAAGAACATGTGTTTCTGTGTCTCATTCATAGGTGACGATTGTGCGCTTAATGCCGATTCTTTTAAGGCATACAGATCAGATTATGTATGAAGAATCACACAGTTCTGCCATTATACATAAAATTTATAAGTAATTTTAGAGACTTTTTTAAAACATTTGTTGCCTCAGTGCCTTTGCTCTCAGACGTAGAGCACACATCCTCCCAAGTACAGACGATCGCTATAGAGGAGCCAAATGGGACGAATGACCTGAGATGTCCTGAATTGAAATCGGATCAATTGTGAGTGTGTGCGTCTGTTCATCACGTGCCTTCAGTGTAATTAAATGTATCAATAAGGAATAAAAAATCTGTTTTAACACGTATGAGACGACTATCAGCAGAAGACTTCAGGAACAGAAACACGGAGGCCACACTGCAAGGTGCAGACCAGACAAACAAGAGGAACAGATTACAGTTTGGGAAAAAGGACCTGAAAGAGCCTGTGGAATTCTGGGAAAAGGTCTTTTTGACAAACGAGACAAAGATGAACCTCATCAGAGTGATGGTGACGAGAAGGAACTGCACAAGATTCAAAGCAGAACATCTCATCTGTTAAACAGGGCAGTGCTGAGGGTGTTATGGCTGCCACAGGTCCTGGCACACTTCTCCCCATTGATGATGTGACTAGTGACAGCAGTCACTCAATGAATTCTGAGGTGCATAGAAACATCTGATCTGCTCAAATTCCAGTAGATGCATCCAAACTCACTGGATGGCACTTCATCCTACACTAGATAATGAGCCAAACACACTGCTGAGGCCACAGAGCAAAGCTGCAAAATGGAAAATTCTTAAATGGCCAAGCCAGTCATTTGATTTCAGTCCAACTGAGCAGGCCTTCCATGTGCTGAGGAGAAAACTTAAGGGGACAAGCCCCCCCCCCCCCCCCCCCCCCCAAAACAAGCAGGAGCTGAAGATGGATGCATTAGAGGCTTCATCACTAAAGAAGTCCCTCAGCACCGGTGATGTCTATCAATAGCAAACTTGAAGCACTCATTGCATGCTGGGATATGTGACAAAGCACATGATGCTTCCCTGCAATGGGGGGGACCACGATGTAGCCGAAATGTCTGCAATGTGCATTTTAATCACAATATCTGAATTGTTTGAACTGTGGAGCAGAGGGGGAGATCTTTGTGTCTTTGTCCCAACTGTTATGGAGGGTACCGTATGTACCTCTTATTTAAAAACACTCTTTAACTTGTAAGCTTTCTTTTAGTGTAACGTGATTAGCAATGCAGGCAGCACACAACTTACTTTATAGTTGCATTTTAATTAACCACATAAAGTCTGTTTCATTATTGAACATCTGCTCAAGTAAACTGAAAATAAACGTTCGGTTTCAGCAGCATATGGAAATTCACAGGGCATAAGCTATGGAATGGTGGATAAATAAACACAGACATTTGACAACATGGGCTGCAGCCCCCTCACCACGACTCTGGTCTGCATTAAGCGGGGTAGAAAATGACATGACATGTGACTGTATGTTATAAAGAGAAACTCACCTGATTAGTACCTGATTAGAAACCAATGTCCCCAGAAATTGTTAATTTTCAAAGGAAGCGGGCAGTTCTGTATCAGCACATTGTGTGTGGATGAGATACTAATCAAAGGAGTCTGATTATTCAAAGCAGGTGACCCTTTCTCAAAACGGGTAAATAGTCATGTCCTGTAGATAGCCATCAACAATAACCCGTAGCACAATTTTCCAGGAATTTTGCCTTTACTTTAAAACACTGGTTTATAGCCCATTACACATCCAATAACTTCAGGGCCAAGTTCAGATTTTCTTACTCTGTCCGTGTCCCATAACCTACCATTCATTTTGTTTGCACATGAGGAAGTTTTTTAAAGCACAAAGAATCAACTTCATATTGTGGCAGATGACCGGGGACCTTGCCCCACCAGGACGCTTGGAGAATGGAAGGACCGGGAGAGGGGGCAGCCCCCTAGATTACATCAGCGCTACGGATGGGGAGCTGGGAAGCTCAACCCTGTTGGGGACCGTGAGCACCACCATGGAGGCACCTGGAAGATCCCTGAGCCCTGGATGGCAGCTTTTCCGACTAATCAGGAAGTGCTGCCGGAAGGAGAACCAAAAACACCTGGAGTGCTTCAGGGTGCCCATGCAGCACTTCCGCCACACCAGGAAGTGCTGCAGGAAGTTCATCAGGGCACACCTGGAGCAACATAAAAGGGATCATTCGAGGAGCCAGAGTCGGGAGGCAGAGGACAGAGCTGCAGGAGAGGAGTGGAGGTGGCAGAAGAAAAGAAAGTGTAAAAGGACTGAGCCTTGTGGGTAACTGGTACACTGTGTTGTGCTGTATGAAGGAAGTAAAGAAAATAAACGTGTGTGTTTGGACATCGTGTGTCCTTGGTGTCTGTCTGTAGCCAGGCTGATCTTCTACAATATGCAAAGGACCCGTCCCCTGAATGAAATGGTTCAACAAGGAACCACACAACCCAATGAAGAACCATAAAGTGGCACTAAAGATCCAGGATGTTTAAGAGAGTACCCTGTAGTATATTGTAGTCTGGACCTTTGGGGATTCCGTAGTAATAAGGATTTATGGGTATTGGGGAGCTTAGAGGAAGTGATATAAAATATAAGACTGTGTAACGTGTACTCTGGAAAACAATCTTAGTAAAGGATCTGTTAAAGTTTATTACTATAGCCTGTCTCATCTTCTTCTTTTTTATATTGGTACAATATTATTGTCCATAGATATAACATACCTGTTCACCTCTACTCTACAAGGGTAAGTCGATAATTACCCATACTTTAGTTTGGGTTGGCTGTACATGCACAGGCTGAGTAGGCCCGACCTAGCGGAGCCATAACTTTGCTTCATTTGTGAATACAAGGGTATTGATCTCCAAGGAGGAAATACAGCATATGGGTGTCACTGCATAGACAAGTACCATAAGAGAGTCCGTCAAGAGGTACGAGGAATGGTCTTCACTGAGTCTCACTTCTGTGGAAGTCTCTCAAACGGGACAGTTTAAATTGTTACAGCCATCTCTCTTACCTGAGCATAATATGCACACACAAACGCATAATCTCACAGGCATGCAGCAATCTGTGTGTTTAGGTATGTAAAAGCTTTTCAACGTAGATTTATAGATATTGTTAAGCATATGGCAATGTGTTTAATGGAAAGAAAAATGTGTAGAACAGAAAGAGGGATCTTTACTTTGTCACGTGACTGTACATGTTGTCACACACGTGCGATTGGGATACAGCTAAAGGGCCTGAATGATAGTAACTCCACGCCAGACCAGGGGGCAGCAGGGTGCACTGCCTGTCTCTCTCTAAATCCCTCGCAGACCATCCACGGGAAATCCCGCAGGGTTCCAGCGCCTCTGAGGATGTCACTTCGGGTTTGGCGCCTCTGATGACCACGTCCGGTTCTTGGCATATAAAGCTGCCATCTTAGCTACCTAAATCAGTTCTGCTTTGGATTCATACCTGTGAACATATCTCATGCATGTAACCGTTTTGCAGGCACTTTTTGTGACAGTGATGTAGTCGGTGGCGCCGGACCTGGAAGTGATGTCATCAGAGGCGCCGGAACCCTGTGGGATTTCAAGTGGATGGTCTGCAACGGATTGAACATTAGAACTTTCTAGACGAGAACAGGCCATTCAGCCCAACAAAGCTCACCAGTCCTATCCACTTATTTCTCTAAAAAAAACATCAAGTTGAGTTTTGAAAGTCCATAAAGTCCTACTGTCTAACACACTACTTGGTCGCTTATTCCAAGTGTCTATCTTTCTTTGTATAAAAAAAAACTTCCTAATGTTTGTGTGAAATTTACCCTTCACAAGTTTCCAACTGTGTCTCCATGTTCCTGATGAACTCATTTTAAAGTCACCGTCTTGATCCACTGGACTCATTCTCTTCATAATCTTAAACACTTCACTCAGGTCTCCTCTTAATCTTCTTTTGCTTAAACTGTAAAGGCTCCGCTCTTTTGATCTTTCCTCATAATTCATCCCCTGTAACCCTTGAATCAGCCTAGTTGCTCTTCTCTGGACTTTTTCTAGTGCTGCTATGTCTTTTTTTTAGCCTGGAGACCAAAACTGCACACAGTACTCCAGATGAGGCCTCACCAGTATGTTATAAAGGTTGAGCAGAACCTCCTGTGACTTGTACTCCACACATCAGGGCGCTATATAAACTGACATTCTGTTAGCCTTCTTAATGGCTTCTGAACACTGTCGGGAAGTCGATAGCTCAGCGTCCACTGCGACTCCTAAATCCTTCTGATAAGGTGTACTCTCGATTTTCTGACTGCCCATTGTGTATTCAAACCTAACATTTTTACTTCCTATGTGTAACACTTTACATTTACTGACATTAAATTTCATCTTCCACAAATCTTCTGTAATGATATAACAGATTCCAAATGATCTGCTAATCCACCTATCTTGGTATCATCTGCAAACTTAACCAGCTTGTTACTTATATTCCTATCTAAATCATTTATATATATTAAACTAGGGGGCTTTGCCCCCTGCTCGCTTTGCTCGAAAACCCTCATGTTTGGTTTTCCGGATACACACTTTTAAGATTTTTTTTTTCTTTGAATTGTTGCTATTTCATTAGTTTCACTTTTATTTCAGAATCTCTGTAAAAACAATATTTGGAATCATTCGAGTCCCAACGTGCTGAATCTTTTCAATGAGGTCAGTGAGACATGTGTTTAATGACTTTGTACCATAATTCAGGATAGCTGAATACAGCTAGATGTATACATTTATTTTTTGACACTGTCGTTTTTTTCAGCTTTCATAATCTGTATCTTGCTCTGCATGTGTTTCGTGCCTACATTTTTTTTTTGAGTCTCTTGAATTCCAGTTTCCATTATCTCTAACCTGCTCTGCATGTGTTTGTCCCTTTTGTTTTGTAACCTCTTTATGACGTTTTACTTTGTTTTCTACTCTGTCTTTTATTTCTGACCTCCCTTTCTCCTGCTTTTTTTTCCAATGACACCTGGTCCGTGGTGATTATTTTCCCTTTTTCGAGTAATAATTTCCATTTGTTTGCGCTACTGTGATCTTTACCTTCTTTTTTTAATACTTTCTAATTTTCCTACTTTCATATTCTTTAACTTTCTCCACATTTGTATCGTGCAAACATTTTTTTTTTGAGCCTTTCGAATTGCATTTCTTTCATAATCTTCTCTGCATGTGTTTAGCACCAACGTTTGTGAACGTCTTTATGAAGTTCTACTTTGTCTTTTACTTTGTCTTTTAATTCTGAGCCGATTGGACGTGCTTTGTTTCAATTCCACTTATTATGGGCTGATAATTACTTTCCTTATTTTCTGAATTTGCCCTAGATTACTTTTTCTTTTTTGCTCTTTTTTCTCTCCAACGCTTTTGAGTCTCTTTTCTCCGCACTGCTTTCTTCTTCGCTTAGTCGTCGACGTTTCATTTATAACATATTGTCCTTATACGCTTTATATGCGCTGAGACCCTGGATCTGTGTGTGCTCACGCCCTTCACAAGACTGAATGTTTTGCTGCCCCATTATCTTATTTGATATTGATTGTAAGTAGGGAGTGTCCTGCAAGAATCTCATGTTCTGCATCATCGCAAGACGGTCCTGGGTCAATCTCTTGGCACAATGTCTCATGTTTAAGGTCCTCGTGGGTCTTTTAACTGTTTTCCGTGATCTTAACGTTAAAATCACGTCTCGAAGCCCTACTGTTTCTCTCCAGGATTTTTTTTTATAATACAGAGAAATAGCAGCAACCCTAGCACTGGCCCCTGTGGAACACCACTCTTAACATCGGCCAATTCTGATGAGATTCCTCGCACCATCACTCTCTGCTTACTGTATCTGAGCCAATTCTGCACCCATCACACCCTGAACTCCCACTTCATCTAATTTGATGCCCAACCTCTCATGTGGCACCTTATCAAATGCTTTCTGGATTGAGAGAGACAGTCAGTGCACCTTGCCACCCCCCTGTCTGGCATGGAATTACTGTCATTCAGGCCCTTTAGCTGTCTCCCAATCTCACGTGTGTGACAATGTAAAAGAAACAAAAAGAGCTAAAGGTCGATTTCATATGCAATCATGAAGACATCGATCTCCAATGGGGGACACCCCCAACCACCCCATATGCGATTGTGAGGGTACAAATTCCCCTATAGATTCAACTTCATGGCTTTAAAAGGACGACTCTGCAACCAAATCTGCTTTGGGGGCAAACTGCCTTTAAGCAGGCACTGATCACAGCAGTACAGTTTTGACCTTAATCAGTCTCTTGTTGTTTTCTAGGAGCAAACATGGCTGCTCTGTTCTTCATTTGCACCAAAAGAACAGCAGTGAGCAGCGATCCAGGGTCCGACCTTTGTAGAAGGCTTTCTGCCACAACATGGAGATGAACCCGATGGACTGTTCAATGAATTGAGAAGTTCAAAAATGGTGGGGCAGGTGTTTTGGATGAAGAAAGAGATGGACATCCGTCCACATCGACTACTGACGACAGCAACATTGAGTAACAATTCGGACAAACTGATGAGGATTTTGGACCCCTGGTACACCTACAGCTCATAAAATACAGATTGATGCTTCCATGTTTACTGCTAGAAAACAACAAGAGAAGCCGACTAATCGTGGATGAAACTTTACCACGGTGACCACAGACACGCCATGCTTCCACATGTGTGTGGGGAAAAGCCAACCTAAACAAAATGAACGCAAAAGTGTGGATAATTATTGACTTATCCTTGTAAAATGCAAGAGCGGGCTAATTATAATTATTATTTGTTAATATTTAAAATAGGCTCGACTTTCCTGTGGCAAACTAAAACCACACTTGTGAAGAAACACCTTGGACGAGAAAAATGCAAAGCAGGAGAATGACAGATGAGCTATAAGTGAGATGGTTTTCCGGCTTTGTCACATGTTACTTACACAAAAGGCCCCTCTGCTCGGGGTAACGTGAGCTTTTATGTTGTCCAATTTGAATTCTGGCAGCTGCCACATTGTCCTCGCACACACACACACACACACACACACACACACACTTCAAGTAAATTATCACCTTGGTGAGCCAGAGTCACATTGGCACTGCTTCCTAATACGACCAAGCTAGCATCACCCCAAAGTCATTCGAAAAATGTCAATGAGATAAATCAGTAACCATGGGAACGGAATTTCTCCCTGGATGAATGAAATCCTCAGGACCCTTTGGGCGGAACATTCATTTACTAATCTGAAGGCCTGACTTTATTCCAGTTGTTTTAAAAGTACTAGAGTGTTGTACCGTGTTAGCCATTATGAATGTAGAGAAAAGCCAAGCAAAATGACACCTTTTATTGGCTAACTAAAAAGATTACAAAAAACAACTCTTAGCAAACGAGTCTGATGGACTGAATGGTCTCCTCTCGTTTGTCAGTTAGTACTGCTGCCCCTGTGCAGTGTATAAAGCGTATGCAGCTTACATGTTTCTGCAGTAGGATACTCCGAGCTCAATTCACAAATTCCACAGACATGCGTGTTAAGCGGTCGACATGTTTAAATTGATCTCATCTTGGCGCGCCTCACAGTGATTTTTAAAATAGAACCTTGACAACCTTTAAGAAGTAGCTGGAGCAGATTTTGAGACAGGTTAGCCATTAGCTAGACAAACGAGTCTGATGGACTGAATGGGCTCCTCACGTTTGTCAGACGTCTTATGTTCCCCTAGCAAACATACATATAGTGGCCACCTGTGGGCATAGCATGGACAGTGTGGGCTTGGGATAACCCAATTAAATACCACACTGGCCCAATGTGGGAGGGGCTACTACATGGGGCTTCTTAGCAAAGTTCTCCCTGCATGGAGTTATTGTTTTAAAAAATGGACCTCTTCACACTCCTTCTGGGGTCTTTGTTCTTTATTTCACCTTATACAATTTCTTGTATTAGGAATTTGTTAGTTTTCGCATACCCCTTGGGGTCAGACCGCAGGTTGTACTGCGCCCCTGGAGCAATTACAGGTTAAGGGTCTTGCTCAAGGGCCCAGCAGAGTAGGATCTCTTTTGGCAGTGACGGGGATTTGAACCGGCAACCTTCTGGATACCAGCACAGATCCTAAGCCTCAGAGCCACCACTCCATCCCAATTAATGGGTGGTACATCTGTTCTGGTCCTCATATTTCCCACAACAGCATTTTCTTAGAATTTTTCTTAAATACTGCTGTGAGATATGGCCAGCTATTTATCCCGGCCGCAAGATGGAGCCCTCCTTGCAGCATGGATGCTACCCCGAATGCCAGCAGGGAATTATGAGCAGTGGACTTTTAATGCACAGCCCTGCTGGATACCACGGGAGCCACCAGGAGTCGCTGCAGGGAGGCCCAGGGATTGTTATTTGCACCATAACCCGGAAGTGCGTCTTAATTGGGATTAATAAAGTATCTATCTATCTATCTATCTATCTATCTATCTATCTATCTATCTATCTATCTATCTATCTATCTATCTATCTATCTATCTATTATATAGTGCCTTTCATATCTATCTATCTATCTATCTATCTATCTATCTATCTATCTATCTATCTATCTATCTATCTATCTATCTATCTATCTATCTAATCACAGCAACACAAGGAATGATGTGCTTCCGGGGTGAAGAAAAAGGATTTGTCACGTGGACAGAGAAGGTGAAACACTTCCGGGTCAAGGACTATAAAAGGACTGTGGGAAATCCCAGACGTCAAGCTGAGCTGGGTGGAAGGGTGGCAACGCATCTGGGAGTGGAGGATTGTTTACTGTGTAGCGGGGCCACATAGTGTTTAAATGTCAGTTCTGAGTGTGTCTCGTTTCATTGTCCCGTTTACTGTTTGTGCATCAGTTTATGCCGTCCCCGAAAAAAGGGGGACGGATGATGGAAGGAGACCACAGCCGCCAACCTGGAAAACACCTGTTTACAATCATTCAATCACAGCCGTCACAGGACTATATAAGCCATCAGGAGGAGAAGGAAAGGGAGAGAGGAGAGAAGGAGATTTTTCATTCACGACCACGAACCAACGGTACCAGTTATTGTCCACATCGCGCTTGCCAATCCAGTTTGTTTTTCCATCTGCCGGATTTATTTCACGGACCTCACCACGAAAGACCCCGGGGTAGGACTTAATCATCCACCATTCACACGAGGATTCACGGTGAGGCTGTTCCATTTTTTCCGGGGAGATTCAAACCACTCAATATCACTAATTCAGTCATCCGCTTTCAGGACAGTTTCATTATTGCCGGACTCACATTCTCATTCATTTTCAGTTTATCATTCATTGTTGTTTTCGTGTTGTGTGTTTATTTGGTACAGGGACAAGGGAGGGTTTTTGTTATATATATTTATATATATTTGGTGGTGTTTTGTTATTGCTGGGGTGGAGGGATATTTGTATTTATATATGTTTCTATTTTTTGCATGTCGTCTTGTTTTACTTAATACATATAATCTGTTTAATTTTACATCCTGTTTTTGTGCTCATATTTTTCACCGTCGATTGTGGGGGGGGGGGGGGGGGGAGTTTAATTGGTAAGAAGTACGGCTTGATAGTTAGATTATTTCTCAGTTAATTATCCAGGCCACTGGTCTTGGAGGTGTAGCTGCCGGCTGGGTAAAAGGGGTCGGCCGTTACAACTGTAGTGATTGATTATTGATTATCGGATTATTATATAAGTATTGTGGAGTGTAGGTGCTTTGTGCACTTATTTATAATAATAAATATTCATCTTTGGACTTTTACCTGGTGTCTGACATCTGGTCTGAGGGTTCAAGGGGTCACGGGGACCCTTAAACTGTCACACTGCTTATGGTTTACAAAGCCTTAAATAATCTCGCTCCATCCTATATTTCAGAAAGCCTTTCACCTTACACTCCAAATCGTAACCTGAGATCTTCAAATGAGTGTCTGCTTAGAATTTCAGGAGCTAAACTTAAAAGAAGTGGTGAGGCGGCCTTCTGCTGTTATGCACCTAAAATCCGGAATAGAAATTCACCAGGCTATTACGGTGGATCACTTTATAAAACTGCTAAACCCCCATTTTTTAACATGGCTTTCTCATAGCTTCATTTTAGTTTAACCATCATATTCTGTATATGCATTGAATTATCATTATCATCCCTGGTGGCTCCACAATCCGTACTAACCCCTACTTTCTCTTTTCCAGTTTTCTGTGGTGGTGATCTGCGCCATTGATGGATTGAAGGCCAGATTTCCATCATCATCATTTAGTTCTTCCACGTGAAGCCTGAAAACCATGAGGACTGATTGAGATCATTGATGTCAGGTAGAATGCCCAGGAGGGGCTGGCCAGGTGGTCTCTTGGACTCCTGCAGATTTTATTTTTCCCCAGCCTTCTGGGGTTTTTGTTTTTTCTGTCCTCCGTGGCCATCGGACCTTACTTTTATTCTATGTTAATTAGTATTGTCTAATTTTATTTTTATATTTTGTCTTTTTTTTCTCTTTCTTCATCATGTAAAGCACTTTGAGCTACATCATTTGTATGAAAATGTGCTATAGAAATAAATGTTGTTCTTGTTGTTGTTAGCAAACTGGGGGCTTTACATTTTTTTCCTTGAAAGGGACAGTGAGGGTACGGGTGACTGATTGGCACGGTCCAAGGTTGGTGTCTACCTGGTGCCCCAATGCTGCCAGGATATGCCCCAGAAAACATGTACACAGTGGTCCCCTGGGGCAGACTATGGGTAGTGTGGGTTTGGGAAAACCCACTTAAATACTGCACTGGTTTGATGTGGGGGGGGCTACTACAGGGGGCCCTTTAGCAAACTTTTCCTTGTGTGGAGTTGGCACATTTTCCCCATGTCCATGTTGGTTTCCTCAGGGTGCTCTGGTTTCAACATACAGGTTAGGTGGACTGGTGGTGCTAAATTGGCACTATGCAGCATGTGTCTGTGCGCCCACCCTGTGCTGGCGTTGTTCCTGCCTGCACCTGGCAACCAAATCCTGGATAAGCAGATATAGAAAATGGATGCCACAGGGAACCCCAATCTCATTGATGTTCAGCAGTAGCTGCAACTTTATCATGGATAAGCAAATATAGCAAATGGACTAGTAAGGTATGGACTTTTATTTGGGCTCATGACCAAATGTCTGCTTGCCCTCGCTGAGCACACCACAGTGAGCATGTTTGCTGGGGCATAACCTGGCAGCATTGTGGCGCCAGGTAGAAACCAACCCTGGACAGTGCCAGTTAGTAACGCTTACACTCACTCTCATTCTACAGGAAAAATTGTTAAGCCCCAAATTTGTTAAGAAAATGCTGTTCTGAGAAATATTTGGATCAGAGTAGATGTACCACACAACAAAGGACTCCAACAATTGGAAAACTTTGCTTAGAGGCCCCATGTAGTATCCCCCCCCCCCCCCCCCACACACACACACAATGGGCCAGTGTGGTATTTAATTGGGTTATCCCAAGCCCACACTGTCCACGGTATGCCCATAGGGGGTCACTATGTGTATGTTTGCTAGGGGAACATAAGAAGTCTGACAAACGAGAGGAGAACATTCAGTCCATCCAACTCGTTTGTCCAGCTAATGGCTAAGCTGTCTCAAAATCTCCTCCAGCTACTTCTTAAAGGTTGTCAAGGCTTCTGCTTCAAAAATCAGTGTGAGGCGCGCCAAGACGAGATCAATTTAAAGATGTCGACCAGCTTAACACGCATGTCTGTGGAATGTGAGAATCGTGCTCGGAGTATCCTACTGCAGAAACATGCAAGTTCCAAGAGCTTTATACACTGCACAGGGGCAGCAGTACTAACCACTGAGCCCCCCTACAACCCTCTTCCCAATAAGCGAACACAAATCTTAAACTGCTCCTTCATAAATATTCTCCTCCACACAGGTACCCCTGGAGGCAGAATGACAGCTGCTTGGATTTGACATTCTGAGGATACTCGGGGAGTTCAGCCGAGGAGCCTTCCAAATTAATTAGCCACGTAACGCACGTCTACCTGACTGGCATGCAACCACTGAATGTCTGAATGCCGAGCGCGTAATGAACTGAGATGGTAATGGAGGAGGTGCTGCGGGTCAGCAGCATTTACTCTTCAAGGATCAGGATAGACGCGTTTTGGCCCATTTCCACTCTTTACAGCACCAGCACTGGAGATCTTGCTACCACTCTGGGAAACTTCAACATCCACTGGAAAGATGACTAAAATGTTCACAACACTCGCCAGATCTCCCAAAAGGACCAGGGGTTTGTTTTGTCAATTTATGATTTTTTATTATTATTATGCAACCCATATAAGGGTGTCTTTTTGTGGTGAGCAAGACCTCAGCACTTAGCATGTGTCATATATTCCAGTTCACTGAGGTGTGGTGGATACCCCACAATTATGATGGAAGGACCACTGGAAACCTAGCAGAGATCTAACAGATGGAATTAATGGCAGGCACTAAAACAACATTGTGTTGTATTTCAGCTAAGGTTCCTTCACTGGCTGGGCTTCAAATGCCATTTTTATGTGTTTCTAGGTCATTTTTGATAAGTTTGTTTTTGTTAATATTGTTGATTATATCGTTACTATGTGTTTGTGTAACTTCTCTTATGTTCAGTGAGTTTTGTGGGTGGTTCCCAAAGAGGCGGGGCCACCTGCCCATCACCAGAAAGGGACTGCCCTCACCTCAATGATGTCATAGTTTAGCCAGCCTTTTCCCCTGGCTGGTGTTCAAAGTTGTGTCTCTTGTTTGTTTTGTCTAATTTGATATCATTGTTTTCATATTCATGTTTATTTTATTTATTATATACTAGCCATCCCCCGTGGCTCCGCCCATGTAGTAGTGAAACAGGACAAACTTTAAAGATCAATAAACAAACAGCTATCACTAGCTAAGAGGAGGCAAGGTACACTGCAAAATGCATAGGTAGAGCGACTTGAGGCTGGTGTGTGAGTGAGGATGGCCTTGTCTGGCTCCCCACTCCTGACGTCACGCTTCACCCCCTCCCCTTGGCCCGCAGCCTCTATCTCGGACTAACATGAATATATCGCTCCTGCAAGCGAACTTTGATTCTTGGCGCGATGAGAGAAGTCGCTAAATCAACCAGAATGTTCAAGCAAATTATATGAAAAAGCCAGACCTAAATAAGTAAAGTTAAGTAGCTCTCTCGTTCACTAGCTGAGAGGATGTAAGATATGCCCCGAGGCTGGCACGTGAGTGAGGAGGGCCCTGTCCCCCTTACCCTCAGCCCGCTGTGTTTCTCTTGGATTCACGCAAATAAATCAGTACAACACGCGAACTATGATACATAGTGCAATGAGAGGAATCGCAAAATCAACCGCAATGTTCAAGCAAATTATAGAAAAAAACCCGATCTAAATGCGTTAAGTAGTTCTCTTGTTTAAAAAGGACAAACTTTAAAAATCAATAAAAAAATAAAATAAACATGTCATTTAAATTGGTAGTTTTAGTATTCAAGGGTCTCTTGATTTACAATAGTTTTGGTTTTGCTATCAGGGGCGAGGGACATATAGGTTTCTTGGGGAAATAACCTGGGAGAAAGCGACGTAAAGATGACCATGCAAGAAGCAAGGTGAGCTAAGATCAACTCCTGCCAACTTGAGTGTCTGTCCTTGAGCCTTGTTAATTGACATTGCAAAGCAAAGCTTCACTGGGAAGTGTAATCTCATGAATTGAGAGGGCATGTCGCGATTAGAGGAATGCGAGGGATTAAACCCTTCTCGCCAATTCCACATCAGACCGACTCAAACAGAGGCTGACGCATGAGTGAAGAGTGCTACTCCTGCCTCCCCATCGCCTCAGCCCGCTGAGTCTCTCTCAGATTTGCAAGAATAAATCGGTGCTGAAAGCGAACTATGATAGAAGTCGCAAAATCAAACGGAATGTTCAGGCAAATTATAGAAAAGAACCCAATCTAAATCCATTAAGTAGTTCTCTCGTGAATAGCGGACCGACATATATACAGACAGACAGACAGATTTTATATACAGTATATATATTATATATATATATACATATATATATATATATATATATATATATATATATATATATATATATATATATCCAGGTGCTGGTCATAAAATTAGAATATCATGACAAAGTTGATTTATTTCAGTAATTCCATTCAAAAAGTGAAACTTGTATATTAGATTCATTCATTGCACACAGACTGATGTATTTCAAATGTTTATTTCTTTTAATGTTGATGATTATAACTGACAACTAATGAAAGTCCCAAATTCAGTATCTCGGAAAATTAGAATATTGTGAAAAGGTTCAATATTGAAGACACCTGGTGCCACACTCTAATCAGCTAATGAACTCAAAACACCTGCAAAAGCCTTTAAATGGTCTCTCAGTCGAGTTCTGTAGGCTACACAATCATGGGGGAGACTGCTGACTTGACAGTTGTCCAAAAGACGACCATTGACACCTTGCACAAGGTGGGCAAGACACAAAAGGTCATTGCTAAAGAGGCTGGCTGTTTACAGAACTCTGTGTCCAAGCACATTAATAGAGAGGCGAAGGGAAGGACAAGATGTGATAGAAAAAAGTGTACAAGCAATAGGGATAACCGCACCCTGGAGAGGATTGTGAAACAAAACCCATTCAAAAAACGTGGGGGAGATTCACAAAGAGTGGACTGCAGCTGGAGTCAGTGCTTCAAGAACCACCACGCACAGACGTATGCAAGACATGGGTTTCAGCTGTCGCATTCCTTGTGTCAAGCCACTCTTGAACAAGAGACAGCGTCAGAAGCATCTCGCCTTTGGACTGCTGCTGAGTGGTCCAAAGTTATGTTCTCTGATGAAAGTAAATTTTGCATTTCCTTTGGAAATCAAGGTCCCAGAGTCTGGAAGAAGAGAGAAGAGGCACAGAATCCACGTTGCGTGAGGTCCAGTGTAAAGTTTCCACAGTCAGTGATGGTTTGGGGTGCCATGTCATCTGCTGGTGTTGGTCCATTGTGTTTTCTGAGGTCCAAGGTCAACTCAGCCGTCTACCAGGAAGTTTTAGAGCACTTCATGCTTCCTGCTGCTGACGAACTTTATGGAGATACAGATTTCATTTTCCAACAGGACCTGGCACCTGCACACAGTGCCAAAGCTACCAGTACCTGGTTTAAGGACCATGGTATCCCTGTTCTTGATTGGCCAGCAAACTCACCTGACCTTAACCCCATAGAAAATCTATCGGGTATTGTGAAGAGGAAGATGCAATACGCCAGACCCAACAATTCAGAAGAGCTGAAGGCCACTATCAGAGCAACATGGGCTCTCATAACACCTGAGCAGTGCCACAGACTGATTGACTCCATGCCACGCCACATTGCTGCAGTAATCCAGGCCAAAGGAGCCCCAACTAAATATTGAGTGCTGTACATGCTCAGACTTTTCATGTTCATACCTTTCAGTTGGCCAACATTTCTAAAAATCCTTTTTTTGCATTGGTCTTAATTGATATTCTAATTTTCCGAGATACTGAATTTGGGCCTTTCATTAGTTGTCAGTTATAATCATCAACATTAAAAGAAATAAACATTTGAAATACATCAGTCTGTGTGTAATGAATGAATCTAATATACAAGTTTCACTTTTTGAATGGAATTACTGAAATAAATCAACTTTGTCATGATATTCTAATTTTATGACCAGTACCTGTATATACAGTACTGTGCAAAAGTTTTAGGCAGGTGTGAAAAAATGCTGTAAACAAAGAATGCTTTCAAAAATGGAAGTGTTAATCATTTATTTCCATCTATCAACAAAATGCAGTGAATGAACAAAAGAGAACTCTAAATCAAATCAATATTTGGTGTGACCACCCTTTGCCTTCAAAACAGCATCAATTCTTCTAGGTACACTTGCACACAATTTTTGAAGGAACTCGGCTGGTAGGTTATTCCAAACATCTTGGAGAACTAACCGCAGATCTTCTGTGGATGTAGGCTTCCTCACATCCTTCTGTCTCTTCATGTAATCCCAGACACACTCGATGATGTTGAAATCAGGGCTTGAAGCTTTAGGGCTTGCACAGCCTTTTTGCTAAAATAAACATTATTTTTATGAAGATATGTTTCGGCCCTCCCCCATCCCCCACCCAGACCCCCCCAAACACACACACACAAACTTGTGGGCAACTTTTTAAAGTGCATTGGTACCTGTGCTTGCAGGACTCCTGTATTTCACAACATATAAAGGCTGAATAAAACCCATAGTCCTTTGCGGTTCATTGTGAATGTGCTTGTGGTGTGTTGAGTTGTTTTGACTTTATTCTGTGCTTTTTCTGGATATGTTGAACCCTTGTCCTGTTTTTTTTTTTACTTCACCTTCTGAATTGTGTATTTGATCATTGGTTACCTTTGGTTTGCCTTCTGTGCCTTTGTGTTTCTTGGAGCTTATTTTTGTTCAACAGAACGTTTTGTTAAAATACACCTTTATTTTTCTGATTTGCTCCCTTTTTGCAATATCTCATGCACTTTAACATCAACTGTGGCAAGAGGTTACTGAGGGTCCCAGAATGAAATTCTGGGGTTCTTAAAGACCTCTTTATGTATCTTGCATTCTGCTCTCAGGCTGAACTTGCTGGGGTGGCCTGGCCTGGACAAGTTTGGCAGTTGTTTGAAAACTTTTCCACTTGTTGATGTTCCTCCTGGTTGATTTTCAATCGTTTAGAGATCTTTCTAAAAGTCCTTCTTAGAGTTTTAAGCATCTGGAACTTTTTTTGTTTCTTCTGAAAACAAGGCCTCAGAGAGTTCTTTCGATATCAGCATGGTGATAACACAAACTTCAGAAGCAAAGAGAAAACCAAACTAAATGCCTAAGGCAGGGGTGTCCAGCTCTGGTCCTGGTGGGCTGCAGTGGCTTCATGTTTTCATCCTAACCATCTTCTTAACTAGGGGGCTCTGTCCCCTGCTTCCTCTGCTCTCCAACCTCGTTGCAGACCCTACGCTCTAGTCATTTCCCAGATCTGCAGCTTGCGACAAATCATGCTTTTGGATAAATACGAATATCAACTCTGCCTTTGATATCCCTGTCTTTTGAAACTATTATCACTGATAATTCATCACATGTTGGTTTATATTACAGTATATGTAAGCATGATCTTTCAGATTCATATAGAAATCCAAGAAAACTTCTTTGTCCTTGTTTTTCGGATAAATTTCATGTAAAGTGCAATACTTTTGGACATATGCATTTGGATCCTTTATTGGCTGTAGAATTTCTAATATGTCCAATCATTTAACTCTTTTGATCCTATGTTACATCGCTTCTCTGTTATCATAAATATAAACTTGACCGAATTGTGGTTTCTTTGAAATTAAACTTGTAGTAGCTTTAATTGTTGTGGGACCACTGATTCTCATAGCGTATGGTCCTGAATCGTGTAAATCTACGTTTTGAGCATTGAATTATGCGAACGTGAACAGGTTATTATAGATGCCGATATTTTGCGCGTACTATTTGTGGATTTCACTTTCACCAAATACAAATCTTTTATTTGTCGCGGATACGCTTCTTCATAGGGAAGAAACACTACTTTTCCCTGATGGCAACGCGAATTACACGATCTACAAGTCTCTGACTTAAACTTTAAAGCCGAACAATATCTACATACTTTTGTCATATCACCTATGTCCATATATTTGATCTCTTTTCGCTGTTACGTTATTTCACCAAGTTATCATTTCCATTTGTTAGTGCTAATGCAATGTTATTATCATTTTTTTGAGACTTTCGAATTTTAGTACTTTCATAATCTCCAACCTGCTTGTTTTTGAACCTCTTTACGATGTTCTAATTTGTCTTCTACTCTTTGTCTTTTATTTCCACCCCTGCTTGGACCTGCTAGGTTTTCAGTTCCACTTGGTCCAGGCTGATTATTTTCTGAATTTGCACTTAGATTATTATTGTTCTTTTTTTAAATTCTTTTCTCTCCAATGCTTTTTGGCCACTTTTCGACGCATTGCCCTTTCTTCTTTGCTTAGTCATTGACATTTCATCTAGAACATATAAAATTATTGTCCAGAAAATGACTACATCGAAAGAAACAAATAGATTGTATGTTTTGTATTAATGTGAGGAAAACGTAAACATTTATAAGAGCTGAGAGCACAGGAACCGTGTCTGACAATAGCATTGACACGAATGAGAGGTGGGTGGACCGTGGGCGTGGTTAAATCTATTGGTACAAAGTCTCGTCTCATGGGACTTGAAATTATCTCTCTCAAAAAGTCTCGTCTCATTCCAGGATTTTTTTATATAATAGAGAGATTAGTGAACCGTTTTTGTTGCTGATTAACTTGTTTTGCCTTAGTTTTAATTGACGTGACTCAAACCCCCTTAGTTGTTTCAGGAGTGACGCAGAGCGATGGCAGAGGTGCCGCACGAGTGCCGCAGAGCAATGGCAGGGGTGCCACAGACCAACGGCAGGAGTGAAGCGCCACTGCCACAGAGCAACGGCAGGAGTGCCGCACGAGTGCTGCAGAGCAATGGAAGGGGTGCCGCACGAGTGCCACAGAGCAATGGCAGGGGTGCTGCACGAGTGCCGCAGAGCAATGGAAGGGGTGCCGCACGAGTGCCGCAGAGCAATGGCAGGGGTGCTGCAGACCAACGGCAGGAGTGAAGCGCCAAAGAATAATGAGACACAAAACAAGCCGCCCATGACCAGCTAACCTGAAAATATGCAAAGGTGAAGGTCTCAGTCACGTTGGTCTGCTCAGGTCATCAAAACATCTCGATGGTGGTCTTAGAAAAAACAGAAAATCAACAGTCTGCTGTGGCAGAACGAGAGCAGCAACAAGTCCTGATTTTCAATAATGGCTTTAATTAACAGCAAGAATTGGCTTCTCATTATGAAACTGGTTGGAGTGAAATTGGCTGGAGTTTGACGTTCCAGTTTAGCTGGTCATCTGTTGACTTGTTTCACATCTCATTTCTGTTTGGCTGCCATTTAATGAATTGTCTTGTCTTGTACTTCACTATTGATTGTACACCTTTTGGTCAGCTATTGTTGCTTTTAAATGAGCTACATAAATCAGTTTAATATCGATATGTCCTTTATCTAAAGATACTAATGAACCAAATCTCAAATTTTGATAGGTCCACAATGTTAAATGATTAAAAACATTTCATTAAGGTGGGTGATCTTACACTTTCAATCGAAGTCACAATGAGACTCAAAATAAAATGAATTTTGCATCCAGTGAACATTTGTGCCATTCCCACATTCTCAGTGGCTAATGTTCAGATTGGGGATGAAAAAGGAGACAGACGTTACGTACTACATAACGGACTAAACATGTTTTCGCAATTGAAAAGCGCTGCCGTCACATTTCCAGTATTCAGTGTTAAAACACATAATCGTACTCAGGTAAACACACTCACAAATACCGACCAATTGGTGCGACATGCAAACCCCACGCAGTTGACGTTGTAAGTAAGGAATGCCAGCTCTGCGCTACCACACCATATACTTGTTTAAACATCTGCACTGCACTTTAACCTGATTAAAACTAAATGCGTCCCTTTAATGTTTGTTCAGTTCTTGCCACTTGATTGTGAGGTACTTGTGCACTTGGCCTCTCCCACAATAGCTGTCACTAGACGACTGAAGCGTAATGGCTGATCCACACAGAGCTAATGGTGTCCTGTAAAAATGCCTTGAAAACACTCTTTCCTTTCTTTTACCAGCGTTTTATGAGCGTTACTGTTGAAGTTAGTGGAAAAAGCTTATCGATGAAAACCCTTGAAGACTGCTGCATGCAGGAAGTTTTTTTAAATTGTTTGCTGCTAGAAACTCTGTGAAGAGTGTCCTTGAAAATCATGGCAAATCACTTTTCAAGCAGCTTAGGAGCATTCTGGCCTATCACTAAAATGCGTAGGTGTGAATGTTGTTATTGAAAATGATTAGTGGTTTAGGAGCATTCCGATTTGCCACTGAAATGCTTGAAAATTTTTTACGTGTGAATAGTATCTTTGAAAATGATGATACATATCTTTTCCGGCAGTTTAGGAACATTCTGGTCCAGCACTAAAACACTAAAAAAAAATGCTTAGGTCTGAATGTTGTCATTGAAAATGATGACAAATAACTTTTAGGGTGGTTTAAAAAAGTCGTGGTCTAGTGCTAAAGCTCTGCAAAAACACAGAAGTGTGAATTGTGTCATTGAAAAAGATGACAAATCACTTTTTTCGGCTGTTTAGGAGCATTCAGGTCTTGCACTAAAATGCCAGACATACACTTACATATGAATAATGTCAATGAAAATGATGACAAAAAACATTCAGATGATTTAGGAGCATTCTGGTCTAATGATCTGGCGCTAAAATGCCTGAAAATTTTTTTACGTGTGAATAGCATCTTTGAAAATGATGATAAATATCTTTTCCGGCGGTTTAGGAACATTCCAGACTAAACTAAAACGTTTAGCTCTGAATGTTGTCATTGAAAACGATGACAAATAACTTTGCAGGTGGTTTAGAAGAGCTTTGGTCTAGTACTGAAACTCTGATAAAACACCAATGTGTGAACTGTGTCATTGAAAAGGATGACAAATAACTTTTTATGTGCTTTAGGAGCGTTCTGACCTGGTGTTAAAACGCTAGATAAACTTTTACATGTGAATAGCATTGTTGAGAATGGTGGAAAATATCTTTTCCACCGGTTTAGGAACATTCCGGTCCAGCACTAAAACACTAAAATAACGCTTAGGTCTGAATGTTGTCATTGAAAACAATGACAAATAACTACGGGTGGTTTAGAAGAGTTGTGATCTAGTGCTGAAACTCTAAAAAAATAACACTGATGTGTAAATTATGTCATCGAAAATGACGACAAATAACTTTCAGATGATTTAGGAACATTCAGGTTTAGCACTAAAACGCCAGACAAACATGTAGGTCTAAATTGAAAACGAATGCAAATAACTTTTCGCACAGTTTAGAAGCTTTCTGTTCTGCTGCTAAAATGCTAAGAAAATGGTTAAGGGTGAATGTTGTCTTTGAAAATGATGACAAATAACTTTCAGGTGGCTTAGGAGTGTTCTGATCTGGCGCTAAAATGCTGGATAATTTGAATAGCGTGTGAATAGCGTCTTTGGAAACCGTGGTAAATTTCTTTTCCAGCGGTTTAAGAACATTCTTGTCCAGCACTAAAACACTGAAAAATCACTTAGGTCTGAATGTTGTCATTGAAAACGATGACAAATAACTTTGCAGGTGGATTAGAAGAATTCTGGTCTAACACTAAAACTCTAAAAAAACACCTATGTGTGAATTTTGTCATCGAAAATGACGGCAAATAACTTTCAGATGATTTAGTAGCATTCTGGTGTAGCACTAAAACACTAGTCAAACATTTAGGTGTGAATAATTGAAAACAAATTCAAATAACATTTCACGTGGTTAAGGATGTGTGCTGTTTTGGCACTACAATGCTAAAAAAAAATGGTTAGGAATGAAAGTTGTCATTGAAAATGATGAAAATAATTTTTTGAGTTCTGGTCTAATGCTAAAATGCTGGGCAAACACTTAGGTGTGAATAATTGAAAACAAATGCAATTGGTTTAAGAGCGTTCTGTTCTGACGCTAAAATGCTAGAAAAACATTTACGTGTGAATAGCGTCTTTGAAAACTGTGGGAAATCTCTTTTCCGGTGGTTTAGGAACATTCTGGTCCAGCACTGAAATGGTAAAAGAACACATTGGTCTGAATGCTGTCATTAAAAACGATGACAAATAACTTTTCGAGTGGTTTAGAAGAGTTCTGGTCTAACGCTAAAACGCTGGGCAAACACTTAGGTGTGAATAATTGAAAACAAATGCAAATAACTTTTCACGCAGTTTAGGAGTGTTCTGTTGTGGCGCTAAAACGCTACATAAACTTTTACGTGTGATTAGTGTCTTTGACAATGACGATAAAAATCTTTTCCAGTGGTTTAGGAATATTCCAGTCTAGCACTAAAACACTAAAAAAATACTTAGGTCTGAATGTTGTCATTAAAAACAATGACAAATAACTTTTCACGTAGTTTAGGGGGATTCCGTTCTGGCGCTAAAACGCTAGATCAGTGGTTCTCAATCTGTGGGGTGGGCCCCCCTAGGGGGGGGGGCGCGACGTAGCAAAAAAGGGGGCGCGAAGATGTGAAAAAAAGAAAACAAGAATCGAAAATATGAAAAATACATCTATTGAAACCAAAACAAATTAACTACATTCTGATACTAGAAAAATAAATATAGAGTTAGATAAATGTTGATAAAAGTTAAGTAGGTATAATAAAATATGCATTTATGATATATCATTAATTAAAAAAGAACAAATTGGTATTAGTGGGCTCCTTTCAACAAAACGTTAGAGGGGCGCAATTAAAACTGTTATGAAAACTCGGGTTGCAAATACTTACAGGTTGAGAATCGCTGAGCTAGATAATCTTTCACGTGTGATTAGTTTCTTTAAAAACCATCTTTTCCGGCAGTTTAGGAATATTCCAGTCTAGCATTAAAACACAAAAAAAATACTTAGGTCTGAATCTTGTTGTTGAAAATGATGACAAATAACTTTTCTGGTGGTTTAGAAGATTTCTGGTCTAGCGCTACAACTCTAAAATAAATAGTTATATGTGGATTGTGTCATTGAAAACAATGACAAAGAGCTTTTTCCGGTGGTTTAGGAGCGTTCTGATCAGGCGCTAAGAGGTTAGAGAAACACTGAGGGGTGAATAGTGTACTTGAAAACAATGACAAATAACATTTCAGACAGTTTAGGAGCGTGCAGGTCTAGTGCTTAAAGTCTCGACAAACGCTTAGATTGCGCTTAGCTGCTCCACACGTTTCAGTGTTACTTTCGTTCAACTGTATGCGAATCGAATTTCGCCTGTTTCGCTCCTCTCTTGTAACGTGTGGTTTGTACTGATTTTTTATCTGCCCCACTATCTGCGTTCTCACTGTGGCACTGCCGAGTAGCTCAGCTCGGTGAATTAAAAAAAGCTGAATATGTGAAAAGTTCAGTTACCCTGATGGACAGTTTGTGTTACAGGAACAAACCAAAATGTGTCCTGATCTCTCGCCGCGCGTGAACGTGCCACTACATAATGAGGTGACGTTATTACTCTGAGGTTCTGCAGAACGCAGGTAAATTCCAGGCAAATTCATTAGAAAAATCCCACGTGTCCCAGCCACATTTCAGCGATGGCATGTGTTGAATTCTGCCTCTTACCTTCCAGGGCTTACCTTCCTTGAGACGGCAGTGAGCCGTTCCTAAAATAGCCCTGTTGTGTATGCAAAGTGAGTCGCGGCTCTCCTGCTCCAAGCAAGAGGGATTAGGTTTGGATGCCATCCAGGATTTGAGAGTTGGCGTCTGCTCCGCTCTGACATTTAATCCATGCTTATAAATTACTTTTGTGGCCTATTACATTAGAAATATTCGGTGGCAGGAGTAATGAATAGCATTATCAAGCGCCTCGAGGTGCACCTTCGCTCCAAAGAGCTGATAAATTTGGGGGCGCCGTGAGTGACGATAAGCATTTGTCGCCAGTCTCTGCAGAAGAGCTGCAGTGCTGAGTCTTGGCCTGCAAGCTCAATTTGTATTCAACCCAGGGCAGCCAAGCAGCAAGATGGAGTGGGGGGGGGGGGGTTGAATAGCTGACCAGGCCATGAGATGGTGGCCAAAACTGCAAAGGTTAAAAGAAATGAAACAGAATGATTTTCTAAAGAGAAAGGAAGCATTAGAAAAATCAAAGCTGGCGATGCGCTTTGTCCATCGTTAAGAGTTTTGTCCAGTCCGTGGCAATGCTTACCGTACCTGGGGTCCTCGGGGTCATTCATGGGACACTTTGAGTCAATTAAATACAGTGCCAATAAAAAGTATTGCACAGTTTATTGTTTTACAGCGCTGAGTGACAGTGGATTTAACTTGGCTTTATTGTTACTTATCAACAGATAAGGAATCTTTAATTCCAGAGGCACTGTACAATGGCTGACCCTGTGCTCTGAGACCCCATCAAAGATCATCCTCGAGGATTAATAAAGATATAATCATCATCTCAGGGACTACCCAGAAGGCTCAGGTAACTCCATCAATACCACTCTACAGCAGGAGGGGGTGCCGTCACTAACAACAGCTCCAAATTCTCTCTACAGCTCTGAGCAAATGATGACAAGCCCCGCCCCTGATAGATACTCTAAGCCCCGCCCTGTCTGTGCCCAGACCTTTATAAACAGGTGAACTGTCAGAAGGAGGTCATCTTCTGGAGCCTGAATGCAGACAGGACTGAAGCTCTCTGACACAGCAGTCAAAGGCAAACTGTATTGCCATGTAAATTTTATTTAAATATTATTAAGTGGGTTTTGCCAGCTTAATTACCAACCTTTTGCACTCTTGTCTGATGAATTCTCTACGGTGTTCAAAGAACAATGAAATTCTGAATGACATATCTCATCCAAAAAGAGACAAGGAATCAATACTAACAAAGAAACAAACTCTCATATACATATAAAAATAATAATAAATAATAATTATAATAATAAATAAGGAGCCTACAATGTTTATTAAAGGTATTCACCCTGTTGACATCTGAAATTTTCTATATAAGTTGATAAATATTATGTATGTTTTACACAAGACTGCTGCTTCACCACCTTAGGCCACAGGTTCAACACGCCCTTGACCCTCTGCAGTTTGCATATCAGGAGAAGGTGGGAGCGGAGGATGCCATCATCTATATGCTACACCGATCCATCTCTCACTTGGACAGAGGCAGTGGTGCTGTAAGAATTATGTTTCTAGACTTCTCCAGCGCCTTCAACACAATCCAACCTCTGCTCCTTAGGGACAAGCTGACAGAGATGGGATTAGATTCATACCTGGTGGCATGGATCGTGGACTATCTTAAAGACAGACCTCAGTATATGCGTCTTGGGAACTGCAGGTCTGACATTGTGGTCAGCAGCACAGGAGCGCCACAAGAGACTGTACTTTCTCCGATCCTGTTCAGCCTATATACATCGGACTTCCAATACAACTTGGAGTCCTGCCATGTCCAAAAGCTCGCTGACGACACTGCTATCATGGGCTGCATCAGGAGTGGGCTGGAGGAGGAGTATAGGGACCTAATCAATGACTTTATTAAATGGTGCAACTCAAACCACCTACACCTGAACACCAGCAAAACCAAGGAGCTGGTGGTGGATTTTAGGAGGCCCAGACCCCTCATGGACCCCGTGATCATCAGAGGTAACTGTGTGCAGAGGGTGCAGACCTATAAATACCTGGGAGTGCAGCTAGATGATAAATTAGACTGGACTGCCAATACTGATGCTCTGTGTAGGAAAGGACAGAGCTGGTTATACTTCCTTAGAAGGCTGGCGTCCTTCAACATCTGCAATAAGATGCTGCAGATGTTCTATCAGACGGTTGTGGCGAGCGCCATCTTCTATGCGGTGGTGAGCTGGGGAGGCAGCATTAAGAAGAAGGACGCCTCACGCCTGGACAAACTGGTGAGGAAGGCAGGCTCTATTGTTGGCATGGAGCTGGACAGTTTAACATCTGTGGCAGAGTGATGGGCGCTCAGCAGGCTCCTATCAATTATGGAAAATCCACTGCATCCACTAAATAGGATCATCTCCAGACAGAAGAGCAGCTTCAGCAACAGACTGCTGTCACTGTCCTGCTCCACTGACAGAAAAAGGAGATCATTCCTCCCTCAAACTATGCGATTCTTCAGTTCCACCCGGTGGAGTAAACGTTAACATTATATAAAGTTATTGTCTATTTTTACCTGCATTATTATCAATCTTTAATTTAATATTGTTTTTTGTATCAGTAAGGTGCTGCTGGAGTATGTGAATTTCCCCTTGGGATTAATAAAGTATCTATCTATCTATCTATCTATCTATCTATCTATCTATCTATCTATCTATCTATCTATCTATCTATCTATCTATCTATCTATCTATCTATCTATCTATCTATCTATCTATCTACAAAGTGATGTGGTTCATTGATGAGAAGCTTTTATTTTTAAAGACCCCCCTCCTCTATCTTTACTATGAGTGAGGAATTTATTGACAGGGTCGGGGTTTGGGAGTCTGGCAAGTGATTCTATGCAGGACCATCTAAATCAGAATCCACAGGAAAGACAGACTGCCTGGCTGGCAAGCATAAGCATAATAAAATGGTTTTGGGGGGCAAGTGTGAAAGGTATTGTGTGCCCCCCCCCCATTGGTCTGAAGTTTGGCTGTTTGGTCATGTTGTAGCACAACTCCCTATTGGTGTAATGGTTTGAACAGAGAATGTATAAATTTGGTTGCTTTACCCCTCCATCTCTCTCTCTCTCGCACTGCCATGATGAGAGAGCATCTCACACACCATGGACTGAAAAGAAGACCACATTGAGAAGCACAACTCGGCAGCCATATTGAGACAGGCCTGTTCTGAAGAAAGCTGACTAAAAATGAGGACCTAACTAGAGACATTTTAGTAACAAACAAGTCTGTGTGCCTCCTGGAACTCCACATCAACATTTATCAGGTTGTATTGTTGCCAATATTCACTTGTACTTTGCTTATTGTTATTATTTATGAATATTATCAATAATACATTTTAAAAGTTGTAACTTAACTCCTACTTGTGTAATTTCCTGAGGTTATAGATGTAGAAGGGAAGGTGAGGAGAAGTTATAAAGTACAATACCTTATAAACAGTGGTAAGTCTATGGGAATTTGAGTCATTCTGACAAAGGCTACACGATAAAGAATACAAAAGGGGAAAGGAGAGTAAAATACAGTAGAACTCTACCAAGACAAAACACATCCATTTGGGTGTTTTCACATTTTACTGTTAAACAACATTGAATCAACGTGGATTTTAATGTTACTTTTTTGACACTGAGCAACAGTAAAAAGACTCTTTAATGTCAAAGTGAAAACAGATGTCTGCAAAGTTGTCTTAATTACTTGAAAATGTAAAACACAAAATAACGGATCACATAAGTACTCACCCCCTACACGTCAGTAGTTATTTAATGCACATGTATCTGTGCTCAGGTGTCTCTCTGTCTCTGTCAGCTTTGCACATCTCCACCCTGCTATTCTTCTTTGCCAAACTGCTCAAAACACTCGGCCAGGTGTCATGGTGATGGTGTTTGAACAGTCTTTGTCAGGTCCTGCCACACGTGGATTGAAGTCTGAACTCCAGGACATTCTCATTACTGTTCGGGAGCCATTCCTGTGTCAAACTGAAAGCAGATCTCTGTGAAGTGGTCTAAATCAATACAAAATGTAAAACAAAAATAACTGATCCCATAATTATTGCTCCCCTGTAATATGACACCACCCCCCTAATCCGCACTGGTTTTAGACATCATAGAATTAGTTTGATCAAGATCACCTGTCTGGGTTGTCCATTGATTACAGTTTCATTTGGTGGAATGACAAATGCAATTCATTTTATTACTAGAAATGATTGTGATGCACCATCTGTTGGAATGACAAATACAATGCATTTTATTATTGTACATGTTTCTAATGTATCATCTTAATGAATGACAGAGACACAGCAAAAGGACTGACGCACAGACAGGGATAAACGCACTACTACAAATTTTTTTGATGCAGTAACTGTTGGAAAGACAAATGTAATGCATATGTCTCTGCTGGCAAGAGATTCACAAAAGCAGTGTTAATGTTTGCGATGCCCCATCTGTTGGAATGACAAATGCAATGCATTTTATTATTGTAAATGTTTGTGATGCACCATCTTATAGAATGACAGAGACATAGCAACCAGACAAACAAACAGATACACAGACACTGGTCCTTTTATTAAGGTGGATAATTGACTGCAACAGTGAATAGCAACTTGTAGAAGACACTAAGGGTTAAAAACCAGGAGTTGTTTGCTGAGGACAGCGGATCTTTTATACAAAGCCAATTTTAATTCAGTCCTTCACAACTGCTGCACCTGTTCGGTTGTAGGTTTATAGGGTAATTACTGCCATGCATACAGAGTACAGTGAAATTCTCACTTGCATGTGCTAATTAATATGGAACATGTCACCACTCTCTGGAGCCCTGATTAGCGAGTAGAACTACCTCACCTCGAAAAATCTCAGAATGCATTTGTCACTAACAGACAAACAACCAGCCAGTAAGTTCCTGGAATAATGAGTAACACAAGGCAGGGGAAGGATTACTTTTAAAAGTCTGGTCAAAAATCAGACCTCAAAGCCAAACTTCTCTTTACCTACTTTGATAAAAGTGGTGCTGATATCAATGAAAATATATATATAGTAAAAATATATAGTGCAAAAAAAAAAATAGATAGATAGATAGATAGATAGATAGATAGATAGATAGATAGATAGATAGATAGATAGATAGATAGATAGATAGATAGATAGATAGATAGATAGATAGATAGATAGATAGATAGATAGATAGATACTTTATTAATCCCAAGGGGAAATTCACATGCTCTAGCAGCAGCATATTGATAATATATATATATATATATATATATATATATATATATATATATATATACACACTAGCTGAGTAGGCCTGTGCTGTAAAAAGCCTGGGCTCCTAGAAACCATGAATTCTGGCACTTCAATCAGTCAATTGCATCAGTTGTGCATTAGCGGCTAGGTGAGATTCTTATTTCTCAGAAGTTTCATTTTGCCGACCTGCTCGCCTCCATTGTCTATCAGTGGCTAAGCGAGTTTCTCACTCCTTTGAGGTTTCGTTTTGCCAATGTGCTCGTCTCATTTGTGTATTAGTGGCTAAGTGAGTTTCTCTTTCCTCAGTGGTCCTGTTTTGCCGATGTGCTCGCCTCACTTGTCTATCAGTGGCTAAGCGAGGTTCTTTTTACTCGGCAGTTTCGTTTTGCCGACCTGCTCACCTGCATTGTCTATCAGCAGCAACTTAGATAGAAAAGAGTTTCTCACTCCTCGGAGGTTTCATTTTGCCAATGTGCTCGCCTCACTTGTCTATCAGCGGCTAAGTGAGGTTCTTTTGTCTCTGTGATTTTGTTTTGCCGATGTGCTCGCCTCCGTTGTGTATCAGCGGCTAAGCAAGATTCTCTCTTTTCTCGGCAGTTTCACTTTGGCAACAGAGTCTCTTTCTTTGAGCTTCATTCTGTAGCCTCGCACTTCCGGGCCTGGACTGACAGACAGACACACTTCCAAGCATAGATGTTTATATATAAGATTGTAATAATAAAGTTTGGGGGTGGCCACCCCTTATACTGAAACATATGCAGCAAGAATAAAGAAAACATATCTTTACATTCGGAGTTCAAAATGGAAAGGAGGTTCTGTATATATATATATATATAGGAAAAGCTGGAGATCAAGTAGACTGGAGAAGGAAGTGATGTCAGAAGAAGTGAGTTCTGGACCGGATATGACATCATTAGATGTTGCTGGAGGAGGTGACATTAGTGGGTGGATCAGAGGTGGTATGGTCTTCACTTGGTCTGCAGAGGGACAAAAGGAGAGAGTATTAGATAGCAGCGCCAACCCCTGGTTCGGCTGAGAAATGACACTATTTGAGCTTGTACACTGTCTCCCATGTGCACATGTGACTATATATATATATATATATATATATATATATATATATATATATATATATATATATATATATATATATATATATATATAGTGAATTGAATGACCTTGACACCACAAAAAGGTTTGGGGCAGCTTCCCCGTATGCTTAAAGTCTGGCTGAAAAAATGGCAAAAGTAGTAAGTGACAGTTTTTACAGACAAGAGTTCAACACAGAAATGACAAACAGGAGGATTATAGCGGTTTTTAAGGTCTGTCAGGGGAAGTGATGTCATAGGGCCCAGAAGTGATGTCATCTGTGTCAGAAGTGACATCATCAGGCCCGGAACTGGAAGTGGTGTCCCCGGTTTCAGGCAGAATTTCCCATTTTTGGTCTGCAGGGATGAAAGAGAAAGGATTAATGTACTCTGTCACCCCGTGGCATGGCATGGAATTACCTTCTTTTGAGCCCTTTATGTAGGTCCAACCCATGTGCACATATATTTATATTATAACTAGTCATTTAGCCCGTTACAATAACAGGCGCTAGAACAGTAGTGCATAAACATTAGTAGGAACAGTCTATTAAATGGCAAGGGACTTTGACCTCATTCTGTTTGTTGGTCGTATTTTTCTTTGTTTTTCAGCCTTTCTTTTGTTGATGTTTACTTGCTGAGCTGACCGTTCTTCGTGGGCTGCCGCCGTGTATTGTGTGTCTTTAATTTTCTGTGGCAGTAATACTGTCTTGTACGTCCGCTGGCTTGTACGTCTGTAATATACCTTTAATTTTCTCTGGTGGTAATACAGGCGTGCGCGTCGGTAATATGCCTTTAATCTCCTCTGACAGTAATACTGGCTTGTATGTGGCTGTAATATGTGTCACTGTATTGTGTACGTTTAATTTCCTCTCGCAGAAATACTGGCTTGTATTTTCGTAAAACGCCTGTAACTTTCTCTGACAGTAATATCGCGCATCGCACCGTGCCCCACGCATGCGCACTTCACCAGAAGACACACACACACACGGACACCTGGACACACACAGGGATTTTATTAAAGAGGATTAGTATGGGGCCTCAAATCCCAGACCCAATAATGCCCAACATAGTCATCGGTTTAAATAATGGATTTTTAATTCAGTAATTACTTTTCACAATGGACACAACCAATAATCACACAAAACTCCTTCCAATTCCAGGTGAGTGTCACACGCTGCCTCTCGACTCCTCCAGGTAAGGCAGCAGGATCCTTTTATACAAGACCCAGAATGGCTTCAAGCATGACTAGTGAGGAGCTCTTCCTGGTTGTTTTTGAGCCAGGGTAGTACTCCCCAGACAGCACCCTCTTTTGAGGCACTCAGGGACAGGGGCTGTACTTCTGGACTCCAATTCACATGAACCCTGGTGGGTGCCCAAGCTGGGACATCTCCAGCGGACCACTGCCATTTAACTCATGGGAAAAGAAGTGCTCCTGGGTGCTCACTTAGTCCATCCCCTGGCACCATCCAGCTTGGTAAGAGGTCATACCATCGTCCAGCCTGGATGCCCAACTATCCTCCATGGCACTTACTATTTATATTTATATTAACTATTTATTTGTATATATATATATATATTAGACATATCTCTATTATAAAAAAAAATCTTGTGATGATATGACTTTTTTCCTGCGATGAGACGTGATCTTTTGAAGAGAGACAGAGAGAGACACTTTCACATCCCATGAGATGGACAAGTTACGTAATACTTAAAACCTTTGGAAGCAAGTCCCATGATACACATGCAGAGCAGATAATGGAAATAGGAAAATTCGAAAGTCTCAAAAAATGAGAGTAAAGATCACATTAGCGCAAACAAACTGAAAATATTACTTGGTGAAATAATGGAACAGTGAAAAGAGGTCAAATATTCAGCTGCTGTACAGGCTTTTAAATGTTCGAGGTGCCATGCGAGATGAAGATCACACGGTACAGCAGGAGCAGCAGCAGATGATTGAGCAAAGAGGAGGTAAAAAAAAAACGTATTTGTTTCCCATTGTATCACCATTTAAGAAGGGGTGTCAGAGGAGCGGCAGTGTCTCCTTGGGGTGCGTTCAGCCAATGCCGTCTCAAAAAACAAGGCCCGCTCATGCGTTACTTATTGGTCCGGTGACGTCACAATCGAGGTGCTATGTTTACAAACAGTGCCAGCTGAACTTTCCGTCTAAGACCGTCGTTGAAGTTGTAAAGAAAGTTAATGGCGTTTTAGTTTTTGATATAAAGTTATTGCAATCTATAAAGGTTATAAGTTCAGATGTCTGCGGTGCAGTGCAAGGTAATATTTTGATGTGTTTTGTTTATTTTAATGGTGAACAACTGCACCGCGTGCCGGGTAACATCGATAATGCTGCAAGTGGAGGTTAGGGCATGTAATGCAGTATAATGGTGTGACTCTGTGACCTATGTTAGGTGTCGCCTAGTGAAATGATGGGAGGTTTCACCACAACAAATTTTTTTAAACATACAATAATACAGAGTAGTTTTAAGTGTTTTTTAAATATTGGTTTATGTGGTAGACTGTCTATTCTATATTTTTATCTAGATCTTTTTGCAGTTACTTACAGGCATATATTTATGTGATAACAGTAAAAACAATAAAGTTATACTTATGTACTTGTATGTGGAAAAATATAAACTGGGGAAAGTGGGACAGTTTTATGCAGTACTAGTAGGCATAGTGTTTGAATGGTGAGGGAAAACCAGCTGATACATGTGCAGTATTACCTATGTTATTGTCGAGAGTAGGCTTAAGAAAGGAATGTTTAGCTACAGTTTTGTAAAAATGTATATGAACAGTAAGCTGCAGGCATGGTGTTATTTCATCCATCCATTCTCCAACCCGCTGAATCCGAACACAGGGTCACGGGGGTCTGCTGGAGCCAATCCCAGCCAACACAGGGCACAAGGCAGGGAACCAATCCCGGGCAGGGTGCCAACCCACCGCAGATGGTGTTATTTAGTGTTGCAAATATGTGAATTTAACTAGTTTATTTTTTATATAGGTCACAAGATGCCATCAACCTGCTGTGTCCCTGGTTGTCGAGGCAACTATCGAGCAACAAAGGATCATCCATATGAGAAAGTTAGTGTGTTTCGATTTCCAGATGATCCCGAAATGCAGAAAAAATGGAAGCGCATGATACCACGAGCAAATTTGGAGGTCAGTGAAAACCCAGTTGTTTGTGAGAAACACTTCGCACCTCAATTTATTGTTCGAGTGGATACCGTGACTCGACCAGATGGATCAATTCTACGTGTTGAGTATCTAATAAAGTATCTACTACACTATCTATCTATCTATCTATCTATAAAGGTGAGCTGCAGATTGATATGCATTGTTTAGAATGGGTTTTGGGTTCTGACTGCATGTTAACATGCTGGTCACAGTTGTCAACATTATTAAGTCATTTGTGTGGTTTGGTGGGAAATGATGATGGTAACATGTCAGTTACTGACACAGTTGCTTGTGTTGCAAGAGAATTAGACAACTTGTGTAGCAGGCTGATTGATGATGATGAATATGGCTGTGATATATACCCTCGTTTACGTTTTTTGACTGATCAGTTTTCTTTGTTGTTTGCTACACAACGTCGATATAGTGCAGATAAACGTGGTACTTTTAAGGAAAAAGCTAACCCCAAACGTAAACTGGCTACATTGACAAAAAAGAGGTAACTAATAAGCCAGTTCTTTTGATATAACGTTCTGCTTTCGTACAGATTAATATCAGCACATTTGTTAATTTTGCTTATTTTATGATGGTATGAAAAAAAATCATCGTTTATCATTAGTCATTCCAAAATAATGGCTGTTTGTATTTTATCTGGTGTTGCTTGTTATTTTTTAGATTTAACTGCATTAACAAAGTGTTAAATGTAGCTTTTTGTGTGATTATTAATGGGTAAATCTGCATTATTTTTCACGTTACTTCTGTTTAATCCAGGAATATGTGATTTCCTGAGATGCATGTAAATATTCATTTTTCATATGGTGCCAACCACTCGTTGCTGTGATTTTCTAGTTTTTTTTTTCTTACTTTATCATAGTCATTTTCATATATGAACATTCAGTATTGCATTGTTTTATTCAATACAGTATTCAGTGTTACTCTTAGATTAATCTCATGTTTAAGGCATTAATTGCATTAATGTTGAGTTGCTGATATCTATATAATAGTCGCTGTTAAGTATGTCAAATATGTGATTTAAACGTTATGTGTGACGTTTTATATAAAAATAAATAAAATGCATAACACAACTGACTTGCCTTTGTTATTTCACGCATTGCATTAATTAATTTTACATGGGAATAATGTATTTACACGCGTACAATGCGTACAACGCGACAGGTTCTCTATATGCGTCTGTTGCTGCTGTAGCACCTCGATTGTGACGTCACCACAGGCATGAGCGGGGCTTGTTTTTTGAGATGGCGTTGGTTCAGCCCCCCTCTTCACAACAGTGTGTAGCGCTGGCAGGGGAGGTGAGGAGGTGACAAGCGAAGCGAGCAGGGGGCGAATAAAATTATAAAAGTTTGAAATTTTGTTTATTAAACATGTTCAGTTCTTGCAAATGATCTGTAGAACAGCAACAAGTATTAGCGTTACAATTTTTCTCGATAAAATGTAAAAAGCGTTACATTTGTTTGCTCAAAAAATTACATTTTTATTTTTTACTGTAAAACGTGCAAAACACTAAAAGTGCACAATCAGAAATGTAATAATGATGCAAATACTGAGCGTGTGTCCTTTTAACTTCACTGCCTGATGACAGATTGACTTTGTGAGCCTCCTCAGCATCACTCACTGCTCATATCACCGTCAAGAGCGTGCAACACCTTGACTGCTGAAAAACGTTTTTTACAAGACGCCATTATTACTCGGTATGCATGGATCTAATGCTAGGGAATGGGAAGTAAAGCTAATATCTAGTAGTAATTCTTTTTTTTTTACAAGATGAACATAATAAATATAGAAAGTTTGAAAATGTGTTCTGAGTATATTCATTCGTCAAGCTATAAATGTAATATACGCCTCTCAAAAACTGAAATCAATTATTTTCTATTCAAACAATTACAACAACCCCACGTCAGTTTCCAGTACTAGTGATTTACCAGGTTTGTGGTGTTGCCGTAATAACATACGACCTTCTGCCACGTATCACATTTTACTTCATTATTGTTCAGTGGAGTGAATAACTCCCAACAATGCTTCGCTTTCTTTTTGTCCCACTGCTTTGGCTGGTGGACTGCAGCACTGCCAGTGTGAATGGAGGATGATGAAAAGCACGTAAGGAAAAGCAGCTCCCGTTTTACCCAACACAACACGTTTAATTTAATCATGCTTTGACATTCAAATGGCTTTTAAAATAATTTCTAATAAAGTTGCACCTTGCTGTAAATATGTAATACTGATAATTTTAATGTGAACATCGACGTTTAAATTAAAAGGTCAGGATCGGAAGCATCGATCCGCCTGTCCCTACTTTGAATTGTTGGCACCCACTGCCACCCGCCGTAGGCAGTGCACATGTTCTGTTCTGTGAAAAGCACGCAGTCTCTTCGCATTTCGCTGCCACTAAATAAGACACCAAGCTGGAATTTCTGACAAAGGGGCTTCTGCAAAACAGTGAATTAAGGGTCTGAATGCTTGAAGGAGAGATTTCAGTTTTTTGATTCTTCATACATTGTCACACACGTGTGTTTGGGAGTCAAACAAAGGGAACAGAAGACGCTAATTCCATACCAGGCCAGAGGGCGGCGGGTTGCACTAAATCTCTCTCTGCAGACCAGACACGAGAAGCTCCGCCTGTATCCGATTACGGTCCGACGACATCACTTCCTGTCCTGGCCCCGATGACATCACTTCCCTTGAAGCACCGTAAAAACCCACCCTCCTCCCTACTTGAATCAGTTCTCTTTTGGACTCGAACCTGTAACACGTTGTACTTAAACGGCCAGGGAAAGTATATGGGTGGCTGCCCCCAAACCTTCGTTGTGTGTCCGACTATTTATTTCACAACATATTCAAACCTTTCTGAAAACATGGGCTCACTTTCTCCTTAGGTATTATTGAGTGTAGATTGGTGGGCAAAAATGAGAAACGTTTCCATTTAAAAATTAAATCTACAAAACAGTAAAGTGTGCAGACGCCGAAGGGGTCTCAGTACTTTCTGGATCCACTGTACTGATCGACTCCTTGCCAGGCTTTGCACTTATTGTTGCCCCAAGACAATGAAGAAGTAGACACACAAAATGGATGATATGGTGTATGTGTTACTGCATACTCATCAGTATTTAAATTATAACATTTGCTGAAGTCCTATTATAAATGTTCAAGGAACTATTGGGATTTGATCCTATAATGTGTTTTTATTTTTACATTTCTGCTGGATTTCATTTTAATGTCACTCTAAAACCATCATAATCCCATTAAATACATTCACAATGCCGTCAATGTTGATGTAAGTCAGCATTCTTGCTGAAGTTCAAGCAGTTAATAATTTGTACGAGGCTCCTTTGAAGGGCAATGAGACAAAGTGTGGGCCCAGTGGAGTGCAGGGTGTGAAGGTCTAAATCAGATGGTGCCCGCCAGCTTAGTTCTGCTCTGCCAGCCGGTGCCATAAAACAGGTTTTATTTCCAGCCTGTGTCCCTAAAGGTATTAGAAGATTTCTTATTTCTCTCTTTCTTCATATACTTGCACTCCTGTGTAATAACAGAAAATCAAATCCATCTTCACAGTTCCCTTTCATTGAACATATTACAGTTCATTCATAAAGCAGCATGAAAGTGGAGCGCCACCGAAAACTGCCGACTTAGTCAATGAAAGACAGAAACGGTCGTCGCTTATTGTGGAACGTGCAAAACAAAAGACACGTCTAGAAGTCAATTTGAACAGATAAATAGGCTCATTAATGATCTAATTAGACTGCAAGAGAAAATTCAAGGCAAAAAAAAAAGAAAGCAACAGTATTTTTAATACCCAAACAGCATGTACAGAATGGTAATGAATGATGACAATCAGAAGGAAAAGGAGCCTCGTCTTCCACGAGGTCCCACAAGCTCAAAATAAAAGAAACAAATGATGGGGGAAACAGACAAACAGAAAAGAGCAAAACAGAATTTGTTCTGGTCAGCTATAGAGAGTTATTCAAGTATCATGAGAATTAGGTGGAAATGATTGAAAGGACCCAGGAATAAATATTGGGGTCATCTCAGTTTAATACAACGAAGGAACATAAAAGGCATAAAGTTAACTGTCAGCCTACTGTAGGTATTGTAATTCTCTTTGGGACATCAGATAGGAGCTCCGCCCTCAAAAAGGAACGCCTTCTCCTGATGGCTGGAGGGGAGACCAAAAGGGGCGGAGTTGATTGACCTCACTGGGTATCTTCTCTGGAAACAGAAAAAGAGAAGGTTAACACCAACACCCTCTCTCGGCCCGGGGTGGTAGTACATACCTCAGATAAGCCCGGAGAGTAAATTCAGATGGTACTCAGACCCCTTCACTTTCTGCACTCTTTATTGTGTTGTAGATTTCATTTTACATGGATACTTTTGCCCATTAATAATCCATAATGACAAAGTGAAAGCATGCTTTCAGAAAGGTTTGCAAATTTATTTGATTTGTTTCATTTTAAATGGATTAGTAAGTCTTCTGACAACTCAGGGCCTGTTCTCTGCTTTCACCTCTCTCCTCATCCCTCCTCCACCTCCACCCTTAACCCAAATGTGTGCTGATGGCCTTTATTCAGAAAAAAGGTGAGCTGTCAATAGTAGTCAATTCCTCACCCTGTTTCCTCCTGAACCCACCACAGCTTCCTCCTCTTTCTCACCTCTCTCTACCACTGATGCTCCCAGCCTCCTCTCTAGGCGCTCTACTACCTGTCCACTTGACCCCCATCCCCTCACATCTCCACCATGGTTGTGTCTATAGTTAAGAAGTGAAAATTTTGTTAATTCTTCAATAATTAAAATTGCTAGCCCATGTCTTATTTAAAAAAAGTCCACTTGTCCACTAGAATAATCAATTATTGATCACATGTGCAGAGCCGTAGTGTGGCAAAACGACTGACGCCTGGTGCTGAAAGGGAAAATAAGCGACCTTCTTCAATCAAAATGGATAAAACAAATTTATCGTATTCGGAAAGAAAACAAAAAAGTATTATTTTTGAATTTAATTTATTTACCTAAACAAATTTCAATACTTTAGATAAAAGTAATACAATGTATAAAAAAAATAAAAATTCAGGACAGAACAAAATTCATCTGTGTGTAATGGCTGAACGTTTGTGCCCTGTTGGGTATAATCAAATTTTAATTACCGTATACACTCACATATAAGTCGAGTCTTGAAACATGAAAAATTGATCATAAAATCAGACCCCGACTTACACACTCGTTAAAAAATGCGACACTTAATTTTTTTTTGTTACATCATCTTCCCTCCTCCAATCTCGTATCAGTTTCTCAGACGCATTGAATTTTGTTGCAGCAGCGCAGTTACCAATTTCTTTCGGTATTTCAACGATGTTTAATTTAAAACCAGCTTCATATTTCCTTCTGATCGAATGCTCCATCGTAGATAAGGGATGCTCTTACGATAAAGATGTATGAGGGTGTGAGATACAAAAAACACAAATCAGTGGAAACATTGCTTTGGAAAAGTTTGGGTATTACCGTGTGGTCACGTAGGCACAATAGAGAGAGAGAGAGAGGTTAGGAGGACAAGCTGATATAGCGCATTACTGCACCCACATAGACAAAAAAATGGCCGTGAGCTCCGTGGTTACTCTCTTAGGTGGGCATTAGCATATACTTATACAACCAACATTATAAAATTCCAGAAATTATATGATAAAATCAAGTACCGACTTATCCGCGGGTATATAAGGTACAGTTAGGTCCATAAATATTTGGACAGAGACAACTTTTTTCTCATTTTGGTTCTGTACATTACCACAATGAATTTTAAATGAAACAACTCAGATGCAGTTGAAGTGCAGACTTTCAGCTTTAATTCAGTGGGGTGAACAAAACGATTGCATAAACATGTGAGGCAACTAAAGCATTTTTTGAACACAATCCCTTCATTTCAGGGGCTCAAAAGTAATTGGACAATTGACTCAAAGGCTATTTCATGGGCAGGTGTGGGCAAGTCCGTCGTTATGTCATTATCAATTAAGCAGATAAAAGGCCTGGAGTTGATTTGAGGTGTGGTGCTTGCATGTGGAAGATTTTGCTGTGAACAGACAACATGCGGTCAAAGGAGCTCTCCATGCAGGTGAAAGAAGCCATCCTTAAGCTGTGAAAACAGAAAAAACCCATCAGAGAAATTGCTACAATATTACAAATGGCAAAATCTACAGTTTGGTACATCCGGAGAAGGAAAGCAAGCACTGGTGAACTCAGCAACGCAAAAAGATCTGGACGTCCACAGAAGACAACAGTGGTGGATGATCACAGAATCATTTCCATGGTGAAGAGAAACCCCTTCACAACAGCCAACCAAGTGAACAACACTCTCCACGGGGTAGGCGTATTGATATCCAAGTCTACCATAAAGAGAAGACTGCATGAAAGTAAATACAGAGGGTGCACTGAAAGGTGCAAGCCACTCATAAGCCTCAAGAATAGAAAGGCGAGATTGGACTTTGCTAAAGAACATCTAAAAAAGCCAACACAGTTCTGGAAAAACATTCTTTGGACAGACCAAGACCAACCTCTACCAGAATGATGGCAAGAAAAAAGTATGGAGAAGGCGTGGAACAGCTCATTATCCAAAGCATAGCACATCATCTGTAAAACACGGTGGAGGGAGGCAGTGTGATGGCTTGGGCGTGCATGGCTGCCAGTGGCACTGGGACACTCGTGTTTATTGATGATGTGACACAGGACAGAAGCAGCCAAATGAATTCTGAGGTGTTCAGAGACATACTGTCTGCTCAAATCCAGCTAAATACAGCAGTCAAATTGATTCATGATATAGATGGACAATGACCCAAAACATACAGCCAAAGCAACCCAGGAGTTTATTAAAGCAAAGAATTGGAAAATTCTTGAATGGCCAAGTCAGTCACCTGATCTTAACCCAACTGAGCAGGCATTTCACTTGTTGAAGACTAAACTTCAAACAGAAAGGCCCACAAACAAAAAGCAACTGAAAGCCGCTGCAGTAAAGGCCTGGCAGAGCATTAAAAAGGAGGAAACCCAACATCTGGTGATGTCCAGGAGTTCAAGACTTCAGGCTGTCATTGCCAGCAAAGTATTTTAAACCAAGTATTAGAAATGAACATTTTATTTCCAGTTATTTAATTTGTCCAATTACTTCTGAGCCCCTGAAATGAAGGGATTGTGTTATAAAAATGCTTTAGTTGCCTCACATTTTTATGCAATCGTTTTGTTCACCGCACTGAATTAAAGCTGAAAGTCTGCACTTCAACTGCATCTGAGTTGTTTCATTTAAAATTCATTGTGGTAATGTACAGAACCAAAATGAGAAAAAAGTTGTCTCTGTCCAAATATTTATGGACCTAACTGTAGCTTCAAAGGACCGTATTTGGAACTCAGATATCAAGTTTAATTAAAATCTGTCAATTTAAACAGATTGTATGCATCACAGTTATATATGTTCTGGTGTGGTGGTGGGAAGGAGCGCCAAGCAAAATTGTTTATGAACATAAAAAATGACAATATTTTCAAAAAATTAACAAAATATATAAAAATGCAAGTACAGAACAATTAAGGAAAGAAACATTCAAAACATTATTCTTCTAGCTTCTTTATGCGGAAAACTCTTGAATTATATTGCTATAGTCAAAAGAAGAAGCAACTTCGTGGCCAATGGATATTATTGCTAAATTTGTCAGCCTGGCAGTTTTCATTCGCATTGTTATTTTACTTAGAACTGCACTTTTATTTCCAATAATTTTGTTGTGATTGTAAAAGACAACATAAACACATTTTTAATGTGCAAGTTGTTCACTAAATCATAAAAAGGAAAGGCAAAAATCTATAATTTGTTTTCATTAATTTTTTTTTCTTCTTCTTTTTAACCCGAAACAACCACATCGTCGAACGGCGCCCTTAGAAAATCAATGCCTGCTGCGGGTACACAGTTCACACCACCCACATTATGGCTCAGCACACGTGGTTTTATACCTTTCTTCTTCCTGTTCACCATTTCCTACTGTGGGGTTGATGTGCTCACTCAACCCTCTCCAAACAACTTGGTCCTGCACCTTCTTGCCTGTTCAGCAAATTTCCATCAGATCTTCTTTTACTTTTTCCATCCACCTCCACTTTGGCCTTTCTCTTCCCCTGTACTTCCATTCCTATCACTCTCTTTTACCCACATATTCGTTGTCTCTCCTCATCACAGGTCCACACCACTTCAACCTCCTCTTCTGTCCATCCTTAGATGTCTCTCCCACTTTTTTTGTACCTCAGATCGTCTCATTTCTTATTCTTTCCTTTTCTGGTAACTCCACACATCCATGTTACCGTCCTCATTTCTGCCACATCTACCTTCATCTCCTGCATTCCCTTTACTGGCCATGTCTCAGCCTCCATGACATGAAAACATAAGGAAAGGAAGTCAAGTCGTCATTGCAAGCCATCTCACTGTCTGAAAAACTTCACCTTTGACCTTCACTTTAATTCTTCAACCACACAATACTCCCTATTCCTTCTTCCAATTGTTCCATCAACAATGCTCTCTATGGGTTATCCCTGTACCTAATCATCCATCATCGACTATCACTCTTCCTAGATATCTCTCCACCTTATGTTGTATCTCTGATTGTCTCATTTCTTAATATGTCCTTTTTTTGTAACTCTACACATCCATCTCACCATCTTCATTTCTGCCACATCTACCTTCATCTCCTGTGTCCCCTTTACTGGCCATATCTCAGCCTCCATGACATGATAACACAAGGAAACGAAGTCAAGTCAAGTACATCATTGCTAGTCTTCCCACTGTCATAAAAACCTCACCTTTGACCTTCACCTTAATTCTTTGATTCCTGCTTTCAATTGGTCCATCTACACTGCTCTTCTATGGGTTATCCCTGTATCTAATTTTCCATCTTGGGCTACCACTCATCCTAGATATTCAAACTTCTCCACTCTTTCCAATAGCTCTCCCTGCAGGCTAACTTCTTTATTCTTATCATCGTTAAACCTCATATATTTTGTCATCTTCCTATTTATCCTACAGTCTTCTATCTTCCAAAGCCCTTTTCCATTCTTCCAACTTCCTCCTTCAGTTTGGTGTTACACAACACAATGTTATCAGCAAAAAGCCTACGCCAGGGGGGATCTGGATATAAAACTGTGGAACTGTCAGCTTTACAGAGTATCACAAATGGCAAAGCTTCTGGTTGGAGTGACAATGGCTAAGTGAAGTCACCAAGCTCATGTCAATTTAATGGCATTTGTTTTGTTTTTTTCATCCTTCTGTTATGTTTCCCATTTTTACAGGCCTACTTTATGAATAGAAGGAAATATAATGAACTGTCTGTCAAAACTAATTAGTTCCCCAGGCTCAACAAGAATATTCTCTCCTACTGCTTATAGCCACAAAATGTTTTCGGACTTGTCCAAATAAAGAAAAGAATGTTCTCCATTGCACAGCCAGCAATCTGAATTCATTTTCACTTTTCAATTGTTCTCACTAATAGCTGCAGCCTGAAGCCGTCTCTCAGACAGAAGCCAAACCAGGAAAAGCAAAATGAAAGATGATAATGGGTGCCGAGCAGAGATAAACATCACTCGCACCTTTATCAGACTTGCTCATGGTGGCACCGCTTAGCATGCTCTGGAAATGTCACCTATGACGATCATTATTATCTTCCCTTACATTAACTTTTATGAATGACTAATTTCAGGAATGGCTAGATTAGATTCAGCCAATACTAAATGGCATTAAAGATACTACAATAATTGACACTGCTGTTCCTGTCACTTGATGCTGATGGTCATACAGACTTCTGGCTTTTAATCCATCCATCATTGTTGGATCATCATGGTGCTTTGGGTAGATGGTGGTGGTGCAAGCCACCACCAAAAGGACACCGGAAAAGGAAACAGAAGAGAGAGTAGGGGTTAGTACAGATTTTGAATGAATAGTTATTATAATGAATTGGATATACAGAGTATCAGGATTAAATTACAGTGAAGTTATGAGAAGGCCATGTTAAAATAATGTGTTTTTAGTAGTTTTTTAAAGTGCTCCACTGTATTAGCCTGGCGAATTCCTACTGGCAGGCTATTCCAAATTTTAGGTGCATAACAGCAGAAGGCCCCCCGCCTCACCGCTTCTTTTAAGTTTTGCTCTTGGAATTCTAAGGAGACACTCAGTTGAGGATCTGAGGTTACGATTTGGAATATAAAGTGTCAGACATTCCGATATATAAGCCAGGGCGAGATTATTTAAAGCTTTATAGACCATAAGCAGAATTTTAAAGTCAGTTCTGAATGACACAGGTAACCAGTGTAGTGACATCAAAACTGGAGAAATGTGTTTGGATTTTCTTTTCCTGGTAAGGATTCTAGCAGCTGCATTCTGCACTAGCTGCAAACGATTGATGTCTTTTTTGGGTAGTCCTGAGAGGAGTGCGTTACAGTAATCTAGCCGACTGAAAACAAACGCATGAACTAATTTCTCTGCATCTTTCGATGATATAAGAGGTCTAACTTTTGCTATGTTTCTTAGGTGAAAAAATGCTGTCCTAGTGATCTGATTAATATGCGATTTAAAATTCAGATTACAATCAACGGTTACCCCTAAGCTTTTTACCTCCGATTTGACTTTTAATCCTAATGCATCCAGTTTATTTCTAATAGCCTCATTGTATCCATTATTGCCAATCACTAAGATTTCGTTTTTTTCTTTATTTAATTTGAGAAAGTTACTATTCATCCATTCTGAGATACAAGTTAGACATTGTGTTAGTGAATCAAGAGATTTGGGGTCATCAGGTGCTATTGATAAATACAGCTGTGTGTCATCAGCATAGCTGTGGTAGCTCACGTTGTGCCCTGAGATAATCTGACCTAATGGAAGCATGTAGATTGAGAAGAGCAGCGGACCCAGGATAGAGCCTTGTGGAACAACCATATAGAATATCATGTGTCTTTGAGTTATAATTACCACAACTAACAAAGAATTTTCTCCCTGCCAGGTAGGATTCAAACCAATTTAAGACACTGCCAGAGAGGCCCACCCATTGACTAAGGCGATTCTTAAGAATATTATGATCAATGGTGTCAAATACGGCACTCAGATCTAAGAGGATGAGAACAGATAAATGGCCTCTGTCTGCATTTACCCGCAAGTCATTTACTACTTTAACGAGTGCAGTTTCTGTGCTGTGATTTGTTCTAAAACCTGACTGAAATTTATCAAGAATAGCATGTTTATTGAGGTGCTCATTTAACTGTATAATGACTACCTTCTCTAGAATTTTACTTAAGAAAGGCAGGTTAGAGATGGGTCTAAAATTTTCAAGAGCAGAGGGATCGAGATTATTTTTCTTAAGTAGGGGTTTAACTACCGCAGTCTTAAGACAGTCTGGGAAGACCCCCGTATCTAATGACGATTTTACTATGTCAAGAACATTATTAATAAGCACGCCCGATACTTCTTTGAAAAAATTTGTTGGTATTGGGTCAAGGGCACAGGTGGAGGGTTTCATTTGAGAAATTATTTTATGTAAATCAGGTAAATCTATCCTAGTAAAAGACTTTAATTTGTTTATTATGGGGTACTGGGGTTTAGGAGGATCCTTAGTGTTGGGGAGATACAGTATACTATGTTATTTCTAATATCATTAATTTTTTGATTGAAAAATACAGCGATAGCCTCACAGGTTTTACTGGAAGTACTTAGGAGGCATTCCTTTGAGTTACCTGGGTTTAACAGACGATCAATCGTCGAAAATAAGACTCTGGGATTACTAGCATTGTTATTTATAATCTTAGAGAAATAGCAGCTCCTCTCAAAACGGACTGTGTTATTGTATTCTGTTATTTTAACTTTTAATATTTCATAGTCAATAGTTAGTTTAGTTTTCCTCCATTTACGCTCAGCTCTATGGCATGTTCTCTTTAAATCAGACACTCTTTGGGTCTTCCATGGTATAACAATGCTAGAAGATTTTTTAACTGTCTTTTCAGGTGCAACTAAGTCAACAGCAGCCCTCACTTTAGTATTAAATCTTTCCACCTTACTATTTACATTCTCCTCGCTATTATAGTTGGCACTATAAACGGACTGATTGGTTAGAATGTTTGAAAGTTTTAAAGCTGCTGATGAGTCAAAGAAGCGTTTTTTAACAATATGCTTCTCATGAGTGTTTTCTATCATTATTTCTATATTAAAGAGTAGAAGAAAATGGTCTGATAGACCAATATCAATGACCTGCTTTATATCAACTTTTAGTCCTTTAGTAATTACTAAGTCTAACGTATGACCTGCTTTATGTGTAGGCTGATTAACGAGCTGTCTCAAATCAAAAGAGTCCAGGAGGTTCATAAATTCTTTTACTTTCTGGTCACATTGATTATCTATATGAAAATTAAAGTCGCCGACTATTAAGAGTGTGTCATAGTTCGTAATTAAGATTGACATCAAGTCAGAGAATTCCTCAAAGAAAGACGCGTTGAATTTTGGAGGTCTATACACGGATAATACTAGAACGTGAGAATCTCCCTGAATAATAATGGCGAGATACTCAAAAGACTTGAATTTACCAAAACTGATATTTTTACATTTTAACCTGCTTGAGTAAATGTTTGCTAGTCCTCCACCTCTCTTTCCTTGGCGATCAGCACGAGTAAAACTGTAATCCGGAGGCGCAGATTCGATTAAAACAGCTGCGCCATCTGAGCTAAGCCACGTTTCACTTAGTGCAATAAAATCTATTTTTTTATCACTAATAAGATCGTTGATAAAAAACGTCTTGTTAGTTAAAGCTCTAATATTTAATAGTGCCATATTCAATGTTTCGGAGGAGCAGAGATGAATACTATGTGCGTTATTGATATATGGAACAGGAATTAAGTTATTTTTATTAGCGCCGTAAGATGGCCAGTCAGGAGCTGCTCAAGCAAAGTCACACTAATGGGATATTCAATGTTAAGAACAAGGTGAACAACTCTGATGATGAGTTGTGCAAATGACACATGAGTGTTTGAAAAATGATAGAAGTTGTTAAGGAAAGTCAGAGCAGTGACAAAGTACATCCAAATTCCGTATATACTTGCGTATAAGTTGGATCTTTAAACCTGAAAGATCGATCATAGAATCAAACCCCGACTTATACACCCATTCAAAAATACACTTACATTTTTTTTTTTAATTGCTTCCTCCAATCTCGCACCAGTTTCTCAGACACATCGAATTTTGTTGCAGCAGCACAGTTACCAATTTCTTTTGTCACTTCAATGGCTTTTACTTTAAAACTAAAGTTGTTTTGATCGAACGCTCCATCATACATAAGGGATGCTCTTACGATAAAGACGTATGAGGGTGTGAGATACAAACAACACAAATAGTGCAAACGTCACTTTGGAATAGTTCGGGTACTGCCGTGTGATCACGTAGACACAATACATAGACAAAAAAAGTCAGTGTGGTCCGTGGTTACTCTCTCAGGTGGGCGTTAGCATATCATTATCTCTTGGAGCAATAGCGTGAGTTTAAGCACTGAAGTTCACGGTTGCAGGATCACTCATGTCTGTAATTGAAGGCAGGAGCTGCTAATCGCCACACCTGTGCCACGTCCCTATTATAAAAAAGAGGAGAGTAAGTGCGGAGGGGTGAAATAAAGATCCAAGACAGAACAGAGGTTAGAGAAAGAGGAAGGCAGCTGAGAAGATAGCCCTGGAAGAGTGTTTGGCCGACACTTGCGGGCAGTAAGAAGTGGTCACTCCAGCTGAGCTATTGCAAGGAGCTGGACTGTCCTGGAAGGTGGTTGGAAGGCAGCGGGAGTAAGAAGAGGCTCCTGAAGGGAGGAGAGGGAGCATGAAGCTGGACCCTCATCGTCACAGGATAAGACACAATATGATAAGATGAGATTAAATGAATACAAAGTAAGAAAAAGAAAGACAAGGCAAGAATAACACGGCATGACAATATAATATAATGAAACATAAGACAAGAGAGTAAGAGAAAATCCAAGACTAGATAAGAAACAATACCATAAGATAAGGTAAGATGAGCCATGATAAGAATGAATAACAAACAATAAAAGATGGCATATGGTTTGTTAGGATGAAATAAGATGAGACAAGTCAAGACAAGAAAAAATTAAACAGGATGTGGCACAGCACAATGGGATAAGACAAGATAAAAGTGAGACAAGAGAAGATAGCATGAGATAAAGCAAGAAAAGAAAAGATAAGACAAGAAACACAATGACATGATAACATAAGCAAAGGAACTCAAGTCAAGTGAATTTTATAGAGCAAATTTCAAACAAGAGACGTCAAACAAAGTGCCATATAGCTTTCATAACTACACCAATACACTATACATACATATACTGTATTATATATATACACTCATACACATATATATATACTGTATATATATACTGTATATATATATATATATATATATATATATATATATATATATAGATAGATAGATAGATATAGATATATAGTCACACACGTGCACTTAGGAGGCAGCCAACAAGCCCTGAGGTGAGCCTATCACGAGATGAAGGGCTGATTCCCGGGAATTAATTTCTCTATCTCATTTTCTGCAGATGCAAAGAAGATAAATAAAGATTTCAATTTCTTACCTCAACTACTTCCGGAATCCAAAAATGGCAGCTCAACATTATTTCCACTTCCATCTCCAGTCAATGACGCTATTTCCGGTTCCATAGTAATGACGTAATTTCTGGCTCACAATGATGATGTCACTTCCAGTCTTGTAACGATGATGTCACTTCCGGCTCCCTCATGACCTCACTTCCTGCCGTAGTGATGTCATTTCCTGCCAACTCATATCCTGCAGCCATTTTTTTGTATAAATGTCTCCCTCTCATTACAGTCATTGTGAAATGCTTTGGTTTTTGATCTGTTTTCACTACTATATCTCATCTGGTCCACTGGACATTATACAGGGTAATTTCCCAACTCTTTTTGACTTTCTTTGAGTTGTTTATACCAATTACTATATATATATATATATATATATATATACACAATATTATATATATATATACTGTATATATATGTGTGTGTGTGTGTATATGTGGGAGGACCGAAAAACAATGATACATTTTTTTTAAATCATATATTTCTCAGAACATTTCCAAAATTTAATCACCCCCAAAATACTCTCCCTGAGACACAATGCACTTGTCTCAATGCTTTTTTCATTTGTTAAAACTGTTCTGAAACTCTTGCAAACTGATCATTCAAAGTGATGCGTCGTTTGCTTCTTGACCTCCTCTACATCCTGAAAACGCTTTCCTTTAAGTTCCCTCTTCATTCTTAGAAATAAAAAAATATCTCAGGGAGTGTTGGGGGCAGGGGGGATAGACTGTTCGCGCGAAGTTGCCGCACACTCAATGCTGTGTTGTCATGATGCAGAAGCCACTCACGTGATCGCCACAATTTGGGTCGTTTTCTCCGCACTGCATCACACAACCGCTTGAGCACTTCAAGGACACTGCTTGGCCAAAAGATGCAGAGGGCAGTCTAGTACACACACCTAGCAGCAAACACCGGAACTAATGCCCCTCCAGCCTCCAGAAAAAAAGTCTTGCTATTTTTGGGTCCCCCCTTATATATGTATGTATGTATGTATACAGTGTACAGTAAATAAATACACCAAAAATAAATACTCACATACAAGTTTAAAAAGCTGGCACTGATTAAATATAAGCAGGCAGACCATTCCAAAGCTTAGGAGCAGCTACTGCAAAAGCACAGCCCCCTCTAAGCTTAAGTCAAAAACTTGGCACGACCAATAACTTCTGATCAGGGGACCTCAGTGATTGTGGAAAAGAGGAGTAAGGGTGCAAAAGGCCAGTAAGACAGAAGAGGGCTAAACCATTCAAGGACTTAAAAAAGGACAGTAAAATTAAAAACTCAATCCTGTAGTGAACAGGAAGCAAGTGGAGAGAAGCTAAGACTGGTGTGAAGTGATTCTGTTTGATTGACGTTTTCTCCTGCCTGTGTTTTATTGCTTAAACTGGGGCATTCTAGTGGGAGGTGTCTATTAAAAATTTTTTTGTACAAGATCCGATAAGACAAGGCAAGATAAGGAAAGATAAGGCAAGATACGATAAGACAGGATAAGATAAGACAGGACGAGGTGAGGTGGCACGAGATGAGATGAGATAGATAAGGAAAAATGGGGCTAGGTAAGAAAGATAAGATAAGATATGATACGATAAGATAAGGGGAAACGAGATACGTCAAGATAAGATAATATCAGATAAGAAGATAAGGAAAGGTGGGAATAGGCAAGATAAGATAAGATAAGAAAAGACAAGGAAAGGCAAGAAACAATAAGATGAGCTAAGACAAGACAAGAGAAGGAAAGGAAGGATACAGGACGGGAGGGAGAGATAAGGTGAGATAAGATAAGAAAAGATAATGGAAGCTCAGGTATGAAGATAAGGAAAGATGGGTCTGGGCAAGATAAGATAAGATAGGATAGGATAAGATATGACAAGATAAAATAGGATGTGATAAGATAAGAAAGGGAAAGATGAGGAAAGGCATGGAAGGATAAGATGAGGCAATATAAGAAAAGATAAGATAAGACAAGGAAAGGAAGGGTGAGATAAGATGAGATGAGATGAGATGAGATGAGATGAGATAAGAAAAGATAAGATAAGATAAGATAAGATAAGATAAGATAAGATAAGATAAGATAAGATAAGATAAGATAAGATAAGATAAGATAGTATTAGATGAGAAGATAAGGAAAGTTGGGGTTAGGCCAAATACAATAATATAGGATAGGATAGGGTAGAATAAGACAAGATAAGATAAGCGGAGATGAGATAAGGCAAGATAAATTAAGATCAGATAGGAAGATAAGGAAAGATCGGGATAGGCATGATAAGATAAGCCGAGATAAGATAAGATACATTAAGATAAGATAAGGTAAGGAAAGATGATTAAATGCATGGAAGGATAAGATGAGATAAGACTGCAGTTCTCAAACTATGGGGTGCGAATGTTGCCATATGTGGCATACTTTCGCTATTTGTAGGAAAATTTTAAACTTGTAGCAGTGTATCGGTAGCAAAAAATATAGGAATAAATTTTATTAGGGTTTCAAAAAAATGTTATTGTGGTGTGATTAAAACTGTTATGAAAACTCGGGTCTCAAATACGTAAACGTTGAGAAACACTGAGATAAGATAAGATAAGATAAGATAAGATAAGATAAGATAAGATAAGATAAGATAAGATAGGATAAGGAAAGGAATGATACAGAAAGAGAGTGAGATAATGTGAGATAAGATAAGAAAAGATAATGGAAGCTAAGATAAGAAATAGAAGATAAGGAAAGATTGGGCTAGGCAAGGTAAGATAGGATAGGATAAGATAGGGTAGAATAAGACAAGATAAGATAAGATGGATAGATAAGGAAAAATGAGGAAAGACATGGAAGGATAAGATGAGATAAGAAAAGACAAAATAAGATAAGGAAATGAAGGATAAGGAAAGGAAGGGTGACATAAGATAAGATAAGATGCCATAGAGTACAGTGCAAAAAATAAATCATACAATACAATGATACAAAAAGATATAAGAAATTATGTGACACAATACAAAAGACAGCATATGGCATGATACACAAGAAACATATAGTGCTATACAATAAAAAAGCACAATATGATACACAAAGATATAAAAGGATAAGATAAAATGTAATACAATGTAGAAACAATAAGACAAGGAATGATGGAAGAAAATGACATAATAAGACAATGCAAAACTAGACAAGATGAGACAGGATAGGAAGGGAACACTCATAAAAATAAGCATGATGTCGTTATTTGATTTGTTGGAAACATTCAGAACAAGAAGACAGGTTTTAGGACTGGGAGACAGACAAAGCAAAATCATTAGGCAAAAAGTCAAAATAGCCTTGTGAAGTCAATCGAGGTGCTAAAGTCAAAGCCTTGAATCACCACAAACACCAAACCTGTAAAGAGTGTGTGTCTGGAGTTTTCCAGTTTTTGAGGTCTTGTCCTTTTCTTGTGCTTCATGGAGGCAGGAATCACAGCAGCCAGAACACGTAGAAGGAAGGCGGATAGAACAGTAGCAGGGAGATGAATGTTATCAAAGTAACCAGGTAATTAAAAGATTATGCACCTAAACCAAAATGTTAAACAAGCCAAAGCCAAAAGAGCCTAACAAAGAGTCAACAATCAGTGGAACTCCTTAGAAGCAAACATCAACTGTCTTTTTATGAGAATCCCCAATATCGGACATTGCATTGTTCACGGTGGTTTTTAAAGTGTCACATCTGTCATGTCAGTAAGTGAGACTTCCAGAGGCTCTATCCCACAAAGACTGTGGGAACCTTGAAAAATAAGATGGCAAGTAGAATTTAACATTAATCTAGAGAGAAAAAATGAAATAAAAAAATAAGAAAAAATCGAATCTCAGAACTTCAAAACGTGCAATTAGAGTGCAAGAAAAAGTTATGGCAACTACAAATAAGTTTCAACCTTTGCAAACATCATAACGGAGAATAGTTCTCATTAGGCCACATTATTGTCATCATCCGAATCCTAGTCTATCTAGGATGCAGGATTTTGGGTAACCTACTTACAGAAAGATCTGGAATGATTGGGAAGCCATTAGATCATGGAATGAGTGGAATGCAGGTCCATTTGAGATTATTATTTTTATTATTATCTTTATCATAAAGAAAGTGTAGCCTTTTCTCTCCTGAAATCTGACTGCAGGACCTGCTTTGACAGACAAAGCGCAACTGATTTCTGAAAATCAAAAGGCAAATTCACAAAGGATTCCCAGTGAAGGAAGGGAGGGCTGCATCTTCTGAAAGGAAATGTGGCTGGAGGAGGTGGAATCAAAGATGGCTTTACTCTGCAAGCAGCCACATTAGGAGTTCACTTAACTTATTTGGCAATGCTGGATCACAGCAGGAATTTAAAGTGGCCCGTGTCGAATCTGTGTGCAAGAGAAAAAAAAAAACATTGAGAAAGATGAAATACCACGTATCAGCAGTGGCTCGTAACCTAAAACTTTGATGGGGCCAGCCTTTTAAATTCAAAACATGTTCCAAAAAGGCCTTCATCAATCTGTGGAGCTCTATTAATGCTTCCCATCATTTTCAGCCTGACAGCCTTTTCCGATAAGCGAGGCGCAGCTTCCTTGCGTTTTAACTTTCTGGGACAGGTGTTTTAAATCATTGACATGAGCTTTGTGTCACCCTGACAAAATACACAACAAAAAGTTTTCAGCATTACTCATTGTTATTCCCACGTCCAAACAATCCTGTTTACATTTTGTTATTGAATGCTTTTATTTAATGCAACTTTCACAGTCCACGTCCACTGCACTACAATTGTTTCTGTACTTCAACAAGTTAAGCTCTTGTGAGTAAAGCGATGTACTTGGGGTTTGGGTTAGGTACAGTCGCACTCAAAATAAGCTTGGTTAAGAAGGGAGGTGATGATTAGTGAGCAGCAGTTTGGTTTCATACCAAGAAAGAACACCACAGATGTGATGTTTGCTCTGAGGGTGTTGATGAAGAAGTATAGAGAAGGCCAGAAGGAGTTGCATTGCGTCTTTGTGGACCTAGAGAAAGTATATAACAGGGTGCCTCAAGAGGAGCTGTGGTATTGTATGAGGAAATCGGGAATGGCAGAGAAGTATGTGAGAGTGGTACAGGATATGTACGAGGGAAGCGTGACAGTGGTGAAGACTGCGGTAGGAGAGATGGATGCATTCAACATGGAGGTGGGATTACATCAGGGATCGGCTCTGAGCCCTTTCTTATTTGCAATGGTGATGGACAGGTTGACACATGAGATTAGACAGGAGTCCCCGTAGACTATGATGTTTGCTGATGACATTGTGATCTGTAACGATAGTAGGGAGCAGGTTGAGGAGACACTGGAGAGGTGGAGATATGCTGTAGAGAGGAGAGGAATGAAGGTCAGTAGGAACAAGACAGAATACATGTGTGTGAATTAGAGGGAGGTCAGTGGAATGGTGAGGAAGCAGAGAGTAGAGTTGGTGAAGGTGGATGAGTTTAAATACTCAACAGCACAGAGTAATGGGGAGTGTACAAGAGAAGTGAAAAAGAAAGTGCAAGGCAGGGTGGAGTGGGTGGAGAAGAGTGTCAGGAGTGATTTGTGACCGGACGGGTACTTGCAAGAGTGAAAAGGAAGGTCTATAGGACGGTAGTGAGACCAGCTTTGTTATATGGGCTGGAGATGTTGGCGCTGACCAGAAAGCAGGAGACAGAGCTGGACATGGCAGAGTTAAAGATGCTAAGATTTGCACTGGGTGTGACGAGGATGGATAAGATTAGAAATGAGTACATTAGAAGGTCAGCTCAAGTTGGACGGTTGGGAGACAAAGTCAGAGAGACTAGATTGTGTTGGTTTGGACCTGTGCAGAGGAGAGATGCTGGGTATATTGGGAAAAGGATGCTAAGGATAGAGCTGCCAGGCAAGAGGAGAGGAGGAAGGCCTAAGAGAAGATTTATGGATTTAGTGAGAGAGGACATGCAGGTGATGGGTGTGACAGAGCAAGATGATGAGGACAGGAAGATATGGAACAAGATGATCTGCTGTGGCAACCTCTAACAGGAGCATACAAAAGAAGAAGACAGTTGGGTAAGACAAGAGAACTGTCCAAAAAGTTAAGAGAAGCGATCATGGCCTGATCAGAAAGAGGAAGCTATCAACAGCTGCCATCAAATTTCCGCAAAAGACCTGAAGCAAGACTTGGTGGCAGCAGGCACTGAGGTTTCAGTTTCCACAGTAAGGCCCATACTAAACGCTGACGGTCTGCAAGCCTGAACTCCAAGACATACACCACTACCAACCCAAAAGCACAAAAGGCAGCTCCAATGTGCTCAAAACCATATAAATAAGTCACACAAGTTTTGGGATTCTGTTCTGTGGAACGATGGAAAAAAAAACTGGAACTTTTTGGGACTATGGGTGAGTGAAATGTCTGGAGGAGGAAGAATGAAGCATTTGTTGAAAAGAGCATCCTGTCTACAGTGAAGCATGGTGACGGCTTGGTGATGCTCTGGGGCTGCTTTGGTTCTTCTGGCACTGCAAACCTGCAGTGTGTGGAGGGCAAGATGGATTCAGTCAAGTATCAAGAAATCCCAGGAAAAAAATGTCAGGCCGTCTGTGAGGAAGCTGAAGCTTGGGGATCACTGAACCTTTCAACAGGACAATGATCCCAAACATACCTCAAAGTCCACCAAGGTTTGGTTTCAGAAAAAAAGTCCTGGAAGATTTTAGAGTGGCCATTTTCCTGACTCTGGTGGGATTTCAAGATCTCAGTTGCAGAACACAAATCCAAGAATATTAGTGACCTGGATTCCATTGCCCATGAGGAATGGATTAAGATTCCCCAGGAATGCTGCCAGAAGCTGGTATCTGGCTGTTTATCACATTTGCAGCAGGTCATAACAGCAAAAGGTTGCTCTACTAAGCATTAAAGATGCTTGTCATGAAGGGATTCAATAATTTTGAGATGGCAGTAGTCATTAAAAGTGGCATTTCGTGTTGAATGTGGAGAAACTACTTGCAATATTAGTTGTGTTGAGCTATTTAAATTGCTCTTCTTTGATTTGTACATTGCAAACAGCTGAAAGTTTTTGTAAATTTTACCAATAAGCCTAATTTGCAATGGGGGTTGAATAATTTTGAGTGCAACTGAATGTTTGGCTGTGGATAACAGCTGTCCCTTGGAACTCAGTCCGTAGATATGCCCCTTGTCACCGCTCACACTCAATCAAGTGAGCGATGTACTCAGGGTTAGGGTTAGGTTTTTTGGAACAAGAATCATTTGCCAATGGAATGCACAGGATATTCATTGGAAAGACAGGAGGCACAATGCCTTCAACCTTGGAGCCTCGTGTGGAGCCCCTAGTGGAGAGGGTCCTTTGAGTTATTGGTTTGTTTGCTCTCCTTTTTCAGTCTCCCCTTTGGACTCATGGGCTTTGAGCTTGGGTTAGGTCCTGGCCATGGAGTCATTGACCCTCATCATCCAGGCTCTCCTAGGGCTCTGTAGGCTTTTAGTTTGGGTTAAAAGCTGGGAGGTAGCTTGCCTCAAGGTTCTGCAGTATTCTCCTTTAGCCTTGTCCAGCTGGATGTCTAGAGCTCTATTATGTGGGCCATATCCGAGTACAGACAGTGGAGAGGGTTCTTTGAGTTGTTGGATTGTATACTCTGCCTTCCCCAGCTTCCCCTTTGGTCTTGTGGACTTTGAGCTTGAGTTAGGTTCTGGTCATGGAGTCAGTGGTCCTCATCATTCAGGCTGCCCCGAGGCCCCATAAGGCTTTTGGTTTGGGTTAGGGTTATAATCTGGGAGGTAGCTTGCCTCCTCTAGCCTTCCCTTTGGTCTTGTGGGCTTTGAGCTTGGATTAGGTCCTTGTCATGGAGTCAGTGGCCCTCATCATCCAGGCTCCCCCAAGGCCCTGTAAGGCTTTTGGTTTGGGTTAGTGGTACCTTGCCTCTTCTAACCTCCCCTTTGGCTTTGTGGGATTTGGCTAGTGTAAAGGCTATGGTTAGGGTTAGACTAAGCAACTACTCTGGTTCAAAGCCTTAACTGTCAGGATATCATGCAGTTCTAAACTGTAAAGATCCGGAAATGGAGAGAGCCTACCGTGAAATGATGATGCTCAAGTTCACATCCAGCAGGTCTAGGCAAAGATGTGAAATCAAGAGAGGCACCACCTGAACGAAATTCTTACCAATGACATTTAGGGGCTCCTCTGAAATTCACTCAGACTGGGAGAGTTAGTGTAGTGAATCTGAAATGGGGAGAGCCCACCTCAAATAGCAGACATCATCACAGGTCAAGTGTCTAAGATTGCTGTACTCAGTACTCTGAATCCAATGGTGGGAGTTTGCACCCAGCAGGTCCAAGACAGGATGTACTATCGTCTGAACGAATATCTCACTGATGACACTGGGGATCCTGTAGGAGTCACCCAGACGGGAAGATGGATTGTATAGTGAGGTTGAAATGGAAAAAGAAAACACCCTCACATTCTGAAGTCCTACCGTTCCCTTAGAGACAAAGAGTTCTTCCTTAATATGATCAGCTAAGATGGCTGTAATTATGGTATAGCCAAAGGTTTCTCCTTAACATAAGAGCTCTTACTTCATTATTTATTTTATGTTGCCTTTTGAATATTGTCAACTCACTTAATCCAGATCAGGGTCAAAGTTTGTGGGGCGGCTGGAGCCTATCCCAGCTAGAAAAGGGCGCAAGACAGGAATCCATTGCAGGGTGAACACACACACACACGCACACACACACACGGACCAATTTAGTGTTGCCAACCCTCTTAACCTGCATGTCCTTAGACAGTGGGAGGAAACTGGAGATCATGAAAACTCTGTGCAGGGAGGACTCTGGACATGAACCCCGGCCTTCTTATTGCAAGGCAGCAGCTCTACCACTGCCTCACCGTGCCGTCCCCTTTTGAATATTATCTTTTATATTGTATTACTAAACTAGCTATGCTACCTGTAAGAGAGATGACCATGTTCCAGAGAAAGAATGAGAGTTGTGGTGTGAGAAACGCTTATCTGTAAGAGTTTCACACAACAAATCCCATTTGTTTAAGCCTTTGTGTTGGGAGTTTGGGGAGCTGCAGTGCCCCTTGGTGGTCACAATAGTTACTCCTACAACAAAAAAACGACTCCATAATGCGACTAAGGCTTTTCCCAACTACTGGGTCTTTACAGGCCATAAGCCTGTATTTTGAGTTTGGAGCTGGGGCTAATTAGTATGGGTGAGACATACACTTTGTGGTCAGACCTGTGTGGGTCTGATTTTTCCTTTTGAGGTCTGCATCTTTTTTGACTTTAGTGAGCATTCAGAGAAACCCTAACATGCCATACTCTGCCCTCTGAATTTACAAGGCCAAGGTCACTCCCACCTCTCCCGAGTGAGGATGCACTTCTGGGAAATTCTGTGAACAAGTTAAGTTGAAAAACAATCAGTTGAGTTGGTTATATGGTGTCTGGTGCTTTCAAAATGTATGCATTTTGTTTTAAATTGAACATATTTTAGATAACAAAAATGCTCTGGTGACAATTTCCTGGATTCCGAGCAAATGGAAATCAATCCAAGGATTAAGGTAGCAAAAGCCTGGAAAACTCCTAATCATGTCAATAAAGATTTTCAGGCTCATTAGAGAACAACAAGCTGGGCTTACTGGTGAGAAATAATTTGTTTTGTCATTGTATTATATCAATAAAACAAATTTATGGAAAAAGAGTTGAGGTCCTTGATGGGTAAAGTCCTGTTAACTTTTTGAAATGTGTAAGGACCAATAGTGAGTTAGCACACTGCCAATGGAAACTACTGCACATGTATTTGAAGGAGTTATGAAAGATGTTGCCATCAGGTCTAGAGGTAATGATGAAGTTGGTGTGGGGGACTTTTTATAGTGTAGGAAAGTTAGGTGGGCTTGTGAATGAAGTCAACCAAGGCTCATGGTTTCTGGTCAATGACTTCTGGTCTAAGGAGGGAACAGACAAATATGTCATACTTAGATTCCTCTAGTCCAGATGGATGCACAAAACCTCATAACCTGACTTTTCTACTAGGTTAAGGATGAATTGGAAAATTTTCGCAGTACAGAACTTTTCAGAGAAAAACATGGTAGAAAAAAAATATGATGAAGATAATGAATAGCACAGTGCATCCTTAAAGAAATGAACCAAAAAATGTCTCCTGTTGGACTATTCAAACAAATCACTTTGATTAGGTCAACGCAATGCAATCTCTTATCCAGGTTAGACTAGTCAAAGGTATCAGTTCCCTAATCCATGATGGACTATCCCGAAAGAATCAGTCCCGTTGCTTAGGTTGGACTATTCCAAAGGATTCTCCTGGTTCAGACTGGTCTATCCAAAGGAATTGGTCTATTTTTTCAGGACGGACTAGTCTCCTTATCTAGAGATGTTCTAGCCTAAAGGAATCAGTCAGTCCTGTCCAGATTGAACAAGGCCAATGTAATCAGTCCCCTTATCCAGGATAGACTACAGCAAAGGAATGAAACCTATTGGTCAAGTTGGAATAGCCGAAAAAGAAGCAGTACCCTAATGCAGCGTTTCTCAACCTTTAAGTATTTGCGACCCGAGTTTTTATAACAGTTTTAATCGCGCCCCCCTAATGTTTTTTTGAAACCCTAATAAAATTTATTCCTATATTCTTTGCTGCCGATACATCGCTACAAGTTTAAAATTTCCCTACTATTGGCGAAATTACGCCACATATGGCAACATTTGCGCCCCCTTTTTTGTTACTTTAGGGGGGTGTGCCCCACAGTTTGAGAACCGCTGCCCTAATCCAAGCTGAAAGAGTCATAAATCAATCTGTCAGTTCTGTCCAGGTTGAATAAGCCCAAAGTAATCAGTCCACTTATCCAAGATAGATTAGAGGATAGGAATGAGACCCATTGGTCAAGTTAGAATAGCCCAAAAAGAATCAGTACCCTAATCCAAGCTGAAAGAGTCATAAAGGAATCAATCAGTTCTGTCCAGGTTGAACAAGCCCAAAGTAATCAGTCCCCTTATCCTGGAAAGACTGCTGCAAAGGAATGAGGCCCATTGGTTAGGATGGACTACAGCAAACAGAAGAGAGCCACTGTCCAGGTTGGAATAGCCCAAAAAGAATCAGTACCCTAATCCAAGCTGAAAGAGTCATAAATTAATCAATTGGTTCTGTCCAGGTTGAACAAGCCCAAAGTAATCAGTCCACTTATCAAGGATAGACTAGAGGAAAGGAATGAGACGAATTGGTGAGGATGGACTACTGCAAAAAATTGAGACCCATTGGTCAGCTTGGAACAGCCCAAAATAATCAGTACCCTGGTCCAGGCTGAAGCAGCCATAAAAGGATCAGTCCATTTGCACCACTCCATCTTCACAAGGAGCCAGTCACTCCTGCAGTGACTCTATTCTGAATTAATAGGAATAGGAATTAATTTGTCACCTCCATTTTTGCAGTTGGTCTGACAGGTACGGACTATCAATGTGAAAAGTGATAATGAGAGCAGCAGCAAGTCCATGTCTGTAACCTCCCTTCATGTGATTTTCTGTGTAAACCGTTAAGTAAACCAGCACATAAGGATGACCTTGGCTGTTTAGGATGCAGAAAATACAAGCAGAATCACATCTTTGCCAAGCCTATCAAATAAAAGGCTCAGACTCCATCGAGTCAACTGTCAACCCATAAAGTCTGCCAGCCTAAAGGCCGATTCATGACATACTGCAAAAGCTTAATCAACGCAACGCAATGAAGTTTGTGCCTGTAAATATTCATGAGGCACACTAGGTCACGACGTCCTTGTTAACAAATCAGCAAAAAATACCAAAACATGACCGTGCACCTGCTCGGTAAAGTTCTGCTGTAATGCTTTACATTCTTCTGGGCACCTTGGCCCACACCAGAGCTTAACTGTCAAATAAAAAGACAGAAGCCTTGTCTAATCAATGACTTCCTGACTCTCAGGGGGCCAGAATGGGGGGGGGGGTCCTTCTGTAATAAATAAATAAAAATAAACACACATCAGATTAATGAATGGGAAACAAGCAGCTGTTGTTTATTCAGGGGAGCCACTTGGCTTGGTAACCTGCCATCAATGTACCAAGCAGAGTAAGTTGGCAGATTGAGCCTGGCACCCCTGAGGAGTTGGGGAGGGCGTGTGGTATCAAGTCATTGTCATTTAATTATTTTGCTTACATGATTTTCACTCTCATCATCAAAGGATGGTGGGCAGACTCAACAATGTGTGAGCATAGCAAGCCTGTGCCAAGGAAAACAGGAAGGCGTACCTACTGACCCTGCTGTGAGTGGAGAGCTCACAAATTGGATATTGGAGTCCTGCAACCTGGCAACAAAGCCGGGGCCAAGAGGAGCTCCCGGTGCAGTAAACTCTGCATCAAGATGGCCCACCTCGTCAGAATAAAGCAGGGCGTTAAAAATAAAAATGGTTATTATGGACTTAGCAGGAGCCTCCTAACAAAATTCTTCATGTCACACTTTCACTTTGCCCAGCTAAGGGGGCAATAAAGAAGAAAAGGGAGATATTAAGTAAGTATGGGAGATTATTCATGCCAAAATGAAATGTAATCCAATGTGTTAACTGCATCACAATTTAATGTATAGGCTCTTGGAGCATTTCTTTTTGCCACGGTTTTATATATAGAGGAATATTTTGGACAAAAATTAAATAAATTAAAGTACTGCAAAATGTGAGCATAAATAAATAAATAAATGCGTCATGAAATGTGAACATAAATAAATAACTAAATGCGTCATGAAATGTGAGCATAAATAAAAAAAATATGTCATGAAGTATATTTTTTGTTGCTTATTTATTTATTGAATTTTGTCTGTAATATTCATCCAAACCCATCATGAAATATGTCTTGAAATAAAACTGTCACTTTCACACGTCAAAGTTGAGAGGGCGGGCTCTAGCACATACCGTGTTTTGATTGGTCTGTCGTCTTCAGCAGATTGCTCGTGCCTAATTCAATACGTCTAGACAGGAGTAAATGAGAGAGCACGAGAATTAATTAGAAAAATACTTAGTACTGCTGATGAGATGATTTCTGCTGAAGTTATCCTGTAATTCAGAGAGAAAAGTGAATATTTAGCAAAAGAAATTACAATGTTGGCGGCCATTTTAGACTAGGGTCTAAACTGATAAAGGTGCATCTCATCATATTTCACACTGCAGGCTCATTTGCCTTGTGATCATCTTCTCTGATACACCATATAGGTCTGCACTCCGTGGTATGTTTACACCGCATCAAAGAATGCGTGCTGTTGACAAAGCTGGAATGTCATAGGATGGCCATCCAGAGTTGGTCACTTTGTCACCTAACTGGCAAGTACTCCAGTTCGTTGCGCCAGTTCTTCGATGTTTTAAAACATAGTATCGTAGTCTAAAATGGCCGCCAACATTGTAATTTATTCTGCTGAATCTTCACTTTTCTCTCTGAAATACGTGATAAGTTTGACAGAATCCATTTCATCGGCAGGAGTGTGACAGAGAGAGAGAGAGAGAGACAGAGAGGGAGGTAAGGACCCTGCACCTCCACACTCACCACACGACAAACCACCTTGGGATCCAAAATTAGGACCCGAGCGCAGCCATTCCTCATTAATTCCTGTGCTCTCTTGTTTACGTCCATCTTTCACACAGACATATTGAATTGACAATGCACCAATCAAAACATGGTATGTGCTGGAGCCCGCCCTCTCAGCTTTGACGAGTGAAAGTGACAGTTTTAATTCAAACTGAATTTCATGATGCATTTGGAGGAGAATTATGAACAAAATTAAATTAATAAATAAGCAACAAAAAATATTTATTTATGTTCACATTTCGTTATGTTTTTATTTATCTTTCCTCACATTTCACAGTACTTTAGTTTATTTATTTAATTTTGTCCGAAATATTCCTCCATAGTTTTATCATGGTGTAATTAAAAATATATCAACCAATTGATCGATTGCTTTCCACAATAGCACACTATTTTCATGTCAGTTTAAAATCCCATACAGAAGCGCATTGCGTTTTAATTCACGTCCATAGATAGCGTGTCACAACTAAAAGCAAAGCCAACATATTGGATTTCACTTAACAGCTTCTCCAAGTGTACTGCATTGAGATTTAAACGCCACTCATTATAGGCACTATAAAACGAGTGGAGTAACGAGGATTTGCTGGACAGAAAAGTTGATTGGAAAATGGTGAAATATTTGAGCTACTGTTGCCTTTCTACCAGTCTGGCCATTCTCCTTTGACCTCTGGCATCAACAAGGCATTTTCACTCAGAGAACTGCCAGTCCCTGGATATTTTCCCTTTTTTTGGACCATTTTCTGTAAAGCCTGGAGATGGCTGTGTGTGAAAATCCCAGCAGATCAGCAGTTTCTGAAATACTCATACCAGCCCATCTGACACCAACATAAAAGGCCACGTTCAAAGTCACTTAACTCACCTTTCTACCCCATTCTGGTGCTCAGTTTGGACTTCAGCAGGTTGTCTTGACAACGTCAACAAGCTGAAATGCATTGAGTTGCTGCTGTGTGATTGGCTGATCAGATATTTGTGATAACAAGTAGTTGAACAGGTGTACCTAATAAAGTGGCCGGGGAGTGAGGGTAAGATAGATAGATAGATAGATAGATAGATAGATAGATAGATAGATAGATAGATAGATAGATAGATAGATAGATAGATAGATAGATAGATAGATAGATAGATAGATCCTCAGATGGCACTATATTATTGACAAAGTTTTATTCTTTTCATCATCATTTAAACTGCAGATGCCATGAATTCTCTTACTGCTGCCAGCTGAAAACTGTGTTTAGTATGTATTTATCTAATAACGAGAGTGCATACGTATAATATTTATAAATAAAAGTATTCATTATACAAAAATGCACCTTAAACAATGCAGCTTCAAAGAGTAGAAAATGGCACTGCAGGGGTTGCCTGAAAAGGCAAAGGCGATCAAAGGCAAATGATGTCCCAATACACGAATCTAAAGAACAGTCAAATAAACAGAGCAAAAGGTCAAAAATCCAATAAATACACAGAAATATCACCAGAGAAACTCACCAACACCGCATTCAATGACCCGCAAGGGAATGTGCTGAGGGCGGCCCCTTGACACTAATGGGCAGGTGGCCCTGCTTCCTGGGGGACCACCAACAAAGCACATGGAACAAAGCAGAACAAGCATAGACACGTGGAAACCGAATAATACACAAAACTAATAGATAGATAGATAGATAGATAGATAGATAGATAGATAGATAGATAGATAGATAGATAGATAGATAGATAGATAGATAGATAGATAGATAGATAGATAGATAGATAGATAGATAGATAGATAGATAGATAGATAGATAGATAGATAGATAGATGGCACTATATTATTGACAGAAGCTCTAACTTTTAATCTTTTCTTCATCATTTAAACTGCAGATGCCACAAATTATCTTACTGCTGCCAGCTGAAAACTGTGTCAAGAGGAGAGTTAAATTATTTCCATTTCTGTGTACGCTCACCACTCATGCATTATTGAAGCTGCGTAATGCAATTTAGGGACACGGTGGCTGAGATCTCTTTCAGAACTATTGGGAAAAGGACAGGAATCAATTCTGTACGGGAAATCAAAGTACAATCAAGGCCTCCCACCACACCAGTAGGGAGCTGCTAATTAATTTAATGCACACGCCTTTAGGATGTTGGGGGGTTGAGGGGACACCAGCAGCCTGAACCCTGATATGGGACGTCAGGATGGTCACAGGTACAAGTAATTGAGCATGTATCAGATCTATTATGTACATACCAAATACTGGGAGGTAATAACCAGGCAGAGGTCTTGTCAGAGTGACTTTGAACTATCAGTAGAGCCCACCTATGATAACTCAATGACATGTTCTCAGGGGTATAAACAGATGAAAAGAGTGCTCAAAAGGACCAAACTTTTGCTTACCAATATGTAGACTCGTTAACCCTCCATACTGTGATCTACAGCATATTGGCCCTATGTAGGTAACAATAGAATTACAGTGGATTCAGAAAGTATTCAGACCCCTTCATTTTCTGCACACTTTATTGTACTGTAGATATCATTTTAAATAGATCAGTTTGCCATTTCTGACCAGTAATCTACACCCATTAACCCATCATGACAAAGTAAAAAATGTACTTTCAGAAAGGTTTGCAAATTTATCAAAAACTGATTACGCCATTGTTAGTTGAGGGCACGGATGTAGTTTTATCTTTAGGCTCGGCTCCTGCTTCACTACACAAGCATTGTACTTGTGTGCGTACTTCACGTAAATCTGAAAGATTCGGCCAGGAGGCAGTTTTGCTGTGTTGTGAACTGCCTGAAACATCCATTAAATTCCGAGGTCATCTTCCCACAATATCTCTGAAAAGGATGTTTAATGATTACAAACATCAATCCGGGGAATGCACCCATTCCAGGTGGCATTGGGCATGAGGCAGAAACAATCCCTGCATGGGCCATCAGCTCATCGCAAGGTGAACATAAGCACTCACACACACACACTGGAGTCATTTTAGCGTCACCAGATCCCCAAACCTTCATGTCTTTGGAAGGAAACCGAAGTACACTGTGGAAACCCAGCAGGAAAACATGTAAACTCCAACATCAGTGACGTGACTCCCTGCGATACAGTAGCGCTACCCCTCCGCCACCATGTCACCCCCACATGTGTAAATATTGACAGTATTTATTATTTAAATGAAGTTAACGATTTATCTGTAAAATATAATATACATACTTTAATGCATTTCATCATGAAAGTGATATCAAGTATTCTAAATGTGCAGAGAGTTGGAATATCATACGTTGAATGTGTTCTGTGTGGCGATTGTTGCTTGCCGCTGCTGTCAGGTCAGGAGGAGCGATTAACAATGGGGTCGGTTTTAAGATGACGTTTACGATGGTCTACTTCAATGATAAAATAAACTACGAGATGTGGGAGTTTATCCCGTGAAAAACAAGTCATGAGACAAGAAAAAAGTTTGGGGACCGTCCCCGTATATTGCCCTAAGACAATATATGAAAAACAGATCAAAAGTCTTAAGTTTAAAGCACAATTGACAGTTTTACTTTTGAGAAAATGGTGGTTTTATACAAGAAAGGATTATGGGAACAGGAAATGGTTGGCATGAAGTGACGTTAGAAACAGGAACCGGAAGTAACATCATCGTAGTGAGCCGGAAGTGATGTCATTGAGAATGGCCGTTGTCGTGGCCATTTTGATACCCGGAAGTGGAAGCAATTATTTTTCTTCTGGTTTTCTGTGGAAAGAAGAGATCCAGGTAAGTACCACATGACAGACCCATATCTCGCGATAGTTCACTCACCTTTAGGCTCTTTGACTGCCTCCTAATCACACGTGTGTGACAGAAATTAAAGTGGACATTTCGAGATTTAAGCCGAAATTTCCACTTTAATCACAAAATACACCTTTTCACTGTGTCCCTAACTTTTTGTTCACTGTAGCTCAAATACGCTACTGTACGGCACAGATGGCACAGATGACGGTATGTGAGACTCTGAAAATGTATCGTGTCATTACGTTGGGGACTATGCACCAGGAATGCATTTGTATGTCGGCATTTTGCTTCACCACATCGGACCGCTCATCAAACATCGATCCTGTATGATCTGCGAAGCGGCTTTCTGTCACATGCAGATAGTAAACAGAGACTCTGACGTCACGTTCTGAATTGATCACACTGTGCCCCCTGATTTTTTGGTGGTACTGCAACTCACGCACACATTGCTTTAATTTCTGAGGATGCGTCAAATGAACACAGGGAATGCGTGGCAGCCATGATGCATGAAGTATAAACCGCCTCTAAGTGGTGTTCAGGCCAACATAGAGTGACAGAAGGCTACTGACTTGGTGTTTCAACAACAACATTTATTTCTATAGCACATTTCCATACAAACAATGTAGCTCAAAGTGCTTTACATGATGAAGAAAGAGAAAAAAGACAAAAGAAATAATTAAAATTAGGGAACACTAATTAACATAGAAAAAAAGTAAGGTCCGATGGCCAGGAAGGACAGAAAAAACAAAATAACTCCAGACAGCTAGAGAAAAAAATAGAAAAGATCCAGTCCATTTTTCAATAATTAAGCCAAGCCTGATACACCAATGCAAGACCTGAACCTGGACTCTTAAATCTGAATCTCTGCCCTTGACAAGTCCACCCATTTATTAAATTAGAACCTACAATTGATATTTTATTTCTATGGGACTGGAATCTAAAGCTTGACCCCTTTGGCACCTCTGTCTGAGGCCTACTCTTGAACATAACGTGAAATCTGTAGCCGCTGTTTCTTAGATTGAACCCAAGTTCCCATTGCTAAGTAACTGATTGGGAGTCCTGGTCTTGAACTTATCTTGGAATCTGAGCTACCAGCCATCCTTTCTCAAACTGAACCCAAGTTCCTACCTTCAAATAACTGATATGGACTGAATTCTCCAGCTCCTGATCATAAGCTTTCAGAGTAGCTTCATGAACATGACCTTATACTTAGAAAGCTTGCTCTATACAAATTAATAGGTTTAATGTTGATATGAACTTGCGATTCCTAATCTTCGTATTTAACTATCATCTCTGGGCACTTAGCCTTGACCTAGCAGGGAGACATTTATAACATGATGAGAGGAATTGTGGACTTACAACTCATTTCTTGGTGATGTCATTGCAGTGTTATGGACCTCTGTTTCACTTTCCTTCTAGCCTTTCCTGGAGGGCTGCAGTGGCTGCAGGTTTTCATTCTCACCCTTTTCTTAATGAAGTGACCTGTTTTTGCTGCTAATTAACTTCTTTTGAACTCATTTTAATTGACTTGCTCTTGAAGACTCAGACCCCTTCGTTGTTTCTTTTTCTTTAATTAGCAGCCAAACAATAATGAGATACAAAATGAGCCAAAACAACTGGTGTCCATCACACAATATCTGAAAATAAAGAAAGATGATGGCCTCAGGAATGCCGATCTGCTCAGGTCCACGAGACATTTTAACAGTTGCTCTTAGAAAAGAGGAAATCAACAATTTCATAAATGTCTGTTAATGCATCACGAGAGCAGCAACAAGCCATGGAATTAAAGACCAGGTTTAATTAACGACAAGACTCAACGCCTAATTAAGCAATTGGTTGGAGTTTGAAGCCCTGACTTAGTTGGTCTTCTGTTGGCTCCCTCACTTCACATTTCATTTCTGTTTGGGTGCCATTTAAGGAAAGAAATGAAGCAATTCAGAGGAACAAGGAAGAAATTCAGGGGAACAAATCTTTGAAACAAGTCAATTAAAATGAATTCACAAGAAGTTAATTAACAGCAAAAACAGGTCACTAATTAAGAAAAGGGTTAGAATGAAAACCTGCAGCCAGGACCAGATTTCTAGACATCATCACCGCCATTATTCACAGTCTTTGGAAGGCACGGCCTTAAAGTGGAGATCCACTAGAGGGCGCCAAAACACCCACATTCTGTGGTTGAAAAAGACACTGCAAAGAAGAAACGATTTGGACTTGAGGGCAGCTAAGGAAACTGCTTGGCACAGGCATCGTGCCCTAATATTTTATTCAGCAGGCTTTTTATTTGTGATGTTTTGTCTTTGTGTAATGGCATTTTAATGTCTAAGCTCTATACAGTAGCAGCAGTGCCATCAAAGTGACATAACCATTGTTTCTCATTATGTCCCATCCTATTTGCCACCTTAATGCTGAAAGTAAAGTTTTCCAGAACCTTACATCAAAGGATTAGGCTTTCTAAGTAACTATCTGAAAGAGGCTTTGTAAAGACGTTTTTCCTAACTGATGCCTGTTTTAAATTATAGTCCATTGGTCATTCAGGCTCAATTTCACCTAAAATGTTTCTGGCAGGACGGCACAGTGGCGCAGTGGTAGCGCTGCTGCCTCGCAGTTAGGAGACCCGGGTTCGCTTCCCAGGTCCTCCCTGCGTGGAGTTTGCATGTTCTCCCCGTGTCTGCGTGGGTTTCCTCCGGGCGCTCCGGTTTCCTCCCACCGTCCAAAGACATGCAGGTTAGGTGGATTGGCGATTCTAAATTGGCCCTAGTGTGTGCTTGGTGTGTGGGTGTGTTTGTGTGTGTCCTGCGGTGGGTTGGCACCCTGCCTGGGATTGGTTACTGCCTTGTGCCCTGTGTTGGCTGGGATTGGATCCAGCAGACCCCCGTGACCCTGTGTTCAGATTCAGCGGATTGGAAAATGGATGGATGGATGTTTCTGGCATGTGGGGTACTCACAGACATGGTGTGTATTCAAACACGGGGCCCTGAGGTGTGATGCCACAGTGCTATGTGATGCCCCTTGCTATTAAATACCAGCACAAATCCACCCCTGGCATCTTGTAGCTCACAACTGAGTACCACTGAAGGAATGAGAGGAACAGACCACTGCAAAATTACTGCAAAAGCAGTTAATTTCTTCATTTTCCTTAGCGCCAATCAAAGTGTAAAATCACGACTTTCTTCACAACAACTATCAAAAGTCATTAAGGACACATTCAAAAATTGAAAGAATAAAAATAAATGACTCCCAGCTAAAAGTTAAAAGACTATTAAAAGCCAATAAGCCTTAAAAATGCCATCCTAACACTGCCCTGACATGGCACAGCAGCTCTAGCAGTAGTTGGGAGGACAGACTTGTTGCCCAAACTAAATGTTAAAGTGGTGAGGCCTTTAGGGTGCGTCACTGAGACCCAAAACTCTGGACACAATTGCACACAGACAGTCTGGGTTCAAGAGAAGGTACTTTTATTAAACAAAGTACCTTTCCACAGGTCTTGGTTCCCCAGTCACCACAATCCTTCCTTCCTTCTTTCCTTCCTTCCTTCCTAATACCTCTTTTTCTCCTCTAGGCGAGTGTTGTATGTCTCTGACTCCCTAGGTCGAGTGGGGGGACTCTCTTTTAACTCTAGATCTGACATCCGGAGCTTAATCAGTTGTCACCAGCACATGATCTCTTCCTCAGAGGTGAGCCCTTTGTAGCGTGAACTAACTGAGGGGCATCATCTGTCACACGTGCAGAACTCATCTCTGAACTCACTTAGCGTTGGATGTCCCTGGTGACGTCAGCTGATCTCTCTCTGGCTGGACCAGGCCAAGGGGTAGCCCACCTAATACCAGACTGTGGCAGATAGAAGGTCATTCCCAGTGGGTTGGACTGGACTGCGTGTGTGCATGGGGGGTTGCCAACCAGGATCCCAAGATGTTTCGTTGTGAGGTGGGTGCGGCAACACTCTGTACCAGTGCCTGCTCCCCAACCTTACCTGACCTGATCTGACACTTCTCCATATAAATTTCTAAAACAAACTATGACTCACTTTTGGTTACAGGAGCTATTTTAATAAAGCACTGACGTCAAAAGAATTAAAAAGAAATGAATGGCAGCAATGGTGACACCATAAACAAAATTTAACACTAGAGTGAAAAGACTGAAGATGCGCTTTTCAACAAGAAGGCAGTGCCACCATGGGCAGACATCAGACAGACTAACATTAATAGAACAGAACTTTAACTCAGCAGCCAAACTAGAGTTAACTGAAACACAGAAAAAGCAAATACAGCCAGACAATAAACACGTTAAGTGTTTTAAATATCACAGTGGGTATTGCTAAAAACTAAAAAATAACTAAAAAAAAAATTATCTAGTAATTGTGTTCACCTTGTGATGGACTGGCACTCTCTCAGGGTAATTCCTGCCTTGGGCCTTGTGCTTGCTGGAATAGGCTCCAGCCCCTCCTGTGACCCTGGTCTGGATTAACCGGGTTAGAAAATGGTATGCCAAGGCTGACAGCATATGTCTGTACAGTGTAAGAAGTACAAACATCACAGTGGGTGCAGGAAACACACACACACACACAGTAAAGCTGAAAGACGAAAATGATCGCTCACCACCTGTGAAGCCCCCCTCAGTGTGTGTTCAGCACAACTTGTTTAGGATTATCTGTACCCACACCATCCATAGTGAACGAACCTGGCACTTGTGATTTCATCTGGCCTCTCCTCCATTGTTGATTGCTATATTTTAGCCAGAGTGTTTAATTTTTTATGTCTTTTTTTGTTTTTTTTTTACTATTTTGTTTATACTTGATAGTATTACTGGTGTTAATTATTTGTATTATTTAGCGTTTCTTATTCGTTTTGCAGTAGTAGGGTGTTGTACCGTGTTAGCCATTATGGATGCAGTGAAAAGTATGAGTCTTCCATACAGACAGTTTCACTACAGCCAATGAAGGCCATCATTTTGCTTGATTTCTCAGTTTTGTGTATTATTATATATACATTATATAAACTATTAGTTTTGTGTAGTATTATATAAACTATTATAAAAACTATTGTATGTGAATTTCCCCTTGGGATTAATAAAGTATCTATCTATCTATCTATCTATCTATCTATCTATCTATCTATCTATCTATCTATCTATCTATCTATCTATCTATTAGTTTTGTGTATTATTCGGTTTCTACGTGTCTATGCTTGTTCTGCTTTGTTCCATGTGCTTTGTTGGTGGTCCCCCAGGAAGCAGGGCCACCTGCCCATTAGTGTCAAGGGGCCGCCCTCAGCACATTCGCTTGCGGGTCATTGAATGCGGTGTTGGTGAGTTTCTCTGGTGATATTTCTGTGTATTTATTGGATTTTTGACCTTTTGCTCTGTTTATTTGACTGTTCTTTAGATTCGTGTATTGGGACATCGTTTGCCTTTGATCACCTTTGCCTTTTCAGGCAATCCCTGCAGTGCCATTTTTTGCTCTTTGAAGCTGCATTGTTTAAGGTGCATTTTTGTATAATGAATACTTTTATTTATAAATATTCTACGTTTGCCCTCTCGTTACTAGATAAATACATACTAATTTATTCTTATCTAATATTTTTGGTGTGCAATGTTTTAATTATTGTTTTTATCTATTTCTAATTTGTTTTTTTTTTATCTTGTTATTTTTTTCTTTGTCATCTTGTAAAGCACTTTGAGCTACAGCTTTTGTATGAAAATGTGCTCCAGACATAAATGTTACTAGCCAGGGTTTGACAGTTTTCCCCCTCTAGTTGACATTTTAAAACATTATTGGAAGTAATTGTGCTCAGAAACTCCCAGTTCACAAGAATAATAGCAGCTTAAGCCCTGTCCTCGCCACTTGTTAACTGCATTCTGTTGCCAGTTGCCATTAATGCAGGGGTGTTTTGCTATAATAGAATGGATTTGGAAGGAGAGTCCTTTCTAATGCTGTCTGTAATAAAAGTTGATTTTATGCACTTTCCAATATCCATACTGTAATTTTTGAAAAATGATACTCACTGCTGTGTAATTATTAACAATCTACATTAACGACTTTGGATGTGCACAGACGTTCCCACCTTAATAATGATGAGTTTCTGCCAAGGCACAATAACTAATCTGGACAAGAAAAGTAATCATGCTGGCCAGACGAGTGCCTTTCAAACAAACAAAAAATCGGCAGTTTAATTTTTTGTAAATTTCACAAGTAAATATATTAACATTATTTTTTTAAAAAAAGAGTATTTCTTATAATTAAAAAAATATTAATGGATTAATCATTACCTGTCTCATAAGATTTGACCCCCCCCCCCCCCCAGGAATGATGGGTCTGGGGGGGTGGAGGACAGTAAAAGTGTCAGTAATGAATGGGCCAATGTGTCTCATGAATGAAAAAAGTAAAATTCTCTGATTTTTATCCACAAATGCTTCAAAAATAACTTTCAGATTGCCCTTCTGTGACGGCATCACACACAGCAGTTGAAATGTATGAGGCAATAACAAAAATAAACATGATACCGATAATAATTTCTAGGAAGATAAACAACTAATTTACAATTTATAATTTCATTTTGCTATCAATTCGAATGCGTTCTTACTCTGCGCAGAAAACATCCCCACCTATCACTTGTACACTACACTGGTTCTGGTTTTCAGATACCTAATAATAAATAAATAAGTGTGTCTATATGATATTCTTGTCTAGCTGATGATGCTTATAAATAATTATATGTGAAAAATTATTGCTGTTTTTCTATATATGAATAAATCTAGGGCGGCACGGTGGCGCAGTGAGTGCTGCTGCCTCACAGTTAGGAGACCTGGGTTCGCTTCCCGGATCCTCCCTGTGTGGAGTTTGCATGTTCTCCCCGTGTCTGTGTGGGTTTCCTCCCACAGTCCAAAGACATGCAGGTTAGGTGCATTGGCAATCCTAAATTGTCCCTGATGTGTGTGTGTGACCTGCGGTGGGCTGGCGCCCTGCCCAGGGTTTGTTTCCTGCCTTGTGCCCTGTGTTGGCTAGGATTGGCTCCAGCAGACCCCTGTGACCCTGTAGTTAGGATATATCAGGTTGGATAATGGATGGATGAATAAATCAATGCAAAATTTATCCTAACTTTTCTCTATACGTCATTTTAATTTCTATTTAAATAGGTTAACATATTCAGATATGTTGGAGGGCAGCAACTTGAAGCAGCGCCTTGCCCTGAGCGGCACAAACTCTAGCTACACCACTGCCCTGGATATAGGGTGTCATTCCATAGCACACACACACATGGCAAGTGTTGCCAATCCACCTTAACCTGCATGACGCAGACACAGGGAGAACATGCAGACTCCACAAAGGGAGGATCCGGGATGTGAACCCTGCTGTCCTTACTGCCAGACAGCAGCACTACCACTGCACCACCCATCCTTCAAACACTCAGTCATTTTCTAACCCACTATGCCTCGAACAGGGTCACAGGGGTCTGCTGGAGCTTATCCCAGCTAGCATAGGGTGCAAGGCAGGGAACAAACCCTGGAGAGGGCGCCAGTCCATCACAGGGTCAACACACACACGGCAAGTGTCGCCAATCCACCTTAACCCGTATGTCTTTGGAAACCGGCGCAGACACAGGGAGAACATGCAGACTGCACAATGGGAGGAATCGGGACGTGAACCCCTGGTCGCCTTAGCGTGAGGCAGTAGCGCTACGACTGCACCACCCATCCTTTAAACAGGTAGATCTAATTCTCTGATGCATACAATTCGCTCATTTAAGAGAATCAGTGCCACCACCATTTTGGTTAATACCCTTGAGTTGTGAGCAGGAAGTAAAAAGTCCCCATTTCAGATTTGTCACACAGCCCATCAGGACTTATCAGTGCTTTATTTAGGTGCTACATTTACTAGAAGAGTAAAAATTGCCAGTTTGTTAGAGCGTCCTCTCCGTTTACAGTAAGAAGATTAAAATGCATTCATTTCAATGTCGCTGGCCTGGCCTCCCCATTCACAGAGCAGATGTACAGCACAGGCACACGAAGTGCGATATTCTCACCCCCATTTTTCATTTTAAACAGGCTTCCCTCAGATAAACCCTTTTTAAAATCTCCTAAACAATGAGTTCTTGTGGTTCATTAAAATAATTGCCTCCTTTGGTGTGGTGGCTTAAAAAGAAATTTAAGCTATGCATTAAGCCTTTGTGAGGTGATCACAGCGCTCATGTAGTAGGACACAAATAACTACGGGCTGAAATGAAAGACAATTAGGAGCGGCTTGTTGTTCACAAATGCTTATAATCACCAGGCAAGTCGATCTTATTTGTGTTGATGCCTAATTAAATATCATCTTCCTGCTCTGAAAGAAGTGCGTTGTTTACTGAAAGTTATTTAACTGTAAACAAATGGATAGAGCACGGAATGAAGAGCTCGCCTGAAGAGCAGGTCGCGTGAGAAAACAGCGCCATCTAGCAGACACAGAGAGAATAAACAAAAGGCACTCGCAATACAATCCGGAACACATCAGCAAGATGTCAGCTCTTGTACTCCTGTCCTGCATACTGCACATACTTTGGAGACGAGAATCACTTTAAACGAGGGCCGTGTCTGTATGAAAAGTAAAATCGAACATACAGCCATTTGAAAAGACAACAACGAGTAACAACACAAGTGAGTGCTTAGCAAAGGTATTCACGTGTTCACATTTTACTGTTATACCATGCTGAATCCATCCATCCATCCATTATCCAACCCGCTGAATCCGAACACAGGGTCACGGGGGTCTGCTGGAGCCAATCCCAGCCAACACAGGGCACAAGGCAGGAACCAATCCTGGGCAGGGTGCCAACCCACCGCAGGACACACACAAACACACCCACACACCAAGCACACACTAGGGCCAATTTAGAATCGCCAATCCACCTAACCTGCATGTCTTTGGACTGTGGGAGGAAACCCACGCAGTCACGGGGAGAACATGCAAACTCCACGCAGGGACGACCAAGGAAACGAATCCAGGTCTCCCAACTGCGAGGCAGCAGCGCTACCCATGCTGAATCCCCATGAATTATATTTGAACACCAAAAAAAAAAAACAGGAAAAGACTCATTAATGTGGAAGTGAAAGTCGTCTAAATGAATTACAACTACAGAAGAAGGGGCCTGAGTTGCCTCAAAAGGTTGCATATTGTAATTTTTTAGTTAGCCAATGAAAGGTGTCATTTTGCTTGACTTCTCACTACATTCATAATGGCTAACAGGGTACAACACCCTAGTACTACTAAAGAGGACTCGGAAGGTATTCAGACACTTTCACTCTCTGCACACCTCCTTGTGTTGGAGGTTTAATTATAAATGAATGCATTTGACATTTCTACCTGTCGATCTACACTCAATAACAACAACAACATCATTTATTTCTATCCATCCATCCATCCATTTTCCAACCCGCTGGATCTGAACACAGGGTCATGGGGGTCTGCTGGAGCCAATCCCAGCCAACATTCATCATACAAATGATGGAGCTCAAACTGCTTTACAGGATGAAGAAAGAGAAAAAAGACAAAACATATAAGAAAATAAAATTAGGCAATACTAATTAACAAAGAATAAAGTAAGGTCCAATGGCCGGGGGGACAGAAAAAACAAAAAAATCTGTAGGGGTTCCAACCATGGCCGGATTAAGGTGGGTGCTATTGATGCTGCAGCATTAGGCTCATTCCTGAAATAGGCCCAGATGAAAACAGACAACAATTTTCCGGAAGCTGAACAGTTTTTCTTTGCTATATTAACCTCAAAATAATTCTTAGAATGAAATTTGGAGTCCAACTTTCGGACGCATAGACACAGTGTTACTTATTATACAGTTACTATTGTTCTTTGTGCTGTGACGTAACTATAACGTCGTTGTGTTTATTGTTAACCAAAGATTTCAAGTTAATGCTATCAATTTTACGTTAAACAGTTTACTTAGTAATTTAGCTGCGTTTTTTGCAATATCTTGGGGATTCTTGCCACTTTATTATTGTTCGCTAAGTGCCACGTAGTAAATTTTTCACCTTGAAAGTTAGTTGTACAGTAAAAATCGATGGCTATTTACAGTCATGGCAGAAATTATCAGCACCCCTGGAATTTTCCCAGAAAATGCACCATTTCTCCCAGAAAGTTGTTGCAATTACAAATGTTTTGGTATACACATTTTTATTTTCTTTATGTGCATTGGAACAACACAAAAAAACAGAGAAAAAAGCCAAATCTGGCATCATATCACACAGAACTCCAAAAACGGGCTGGACAAACTTATTGGCACCTTTTCAAAATTGTGGGTAAATCGTTTTATTTCAAGCATATGATGCTCGTTTGAACTCACCTGTGGCAAGAAAGAGGTGCTGGCAATAATAGCAATCACACCTGACGCCAGTTAAAATGGAGAAAAGTTGACTCAATCTTTCTGTTGTGTGTCTGAGTGTGCCACACTAAGCATGGAGAACAGAAAGAAGAGCAGAGAATTGTCTGAGGACTTGAGAACAAAAATTGTGGAAAAATATCAACAATCTCAAGGCTACAAGTCCATCTCCAGAGATCTTCATGTTCCTTTGTCCACAGTGCGCAACATAATCAAGAAGTTCACAACACATGGCACTGTAGCTAATCTCCCTGGACATGGACAAAAGAGAAAAATTGATAAAAGACTGCAACGAAGGATAGTCCAAATGGTGGATAAACAACCCCAATCAACTTCAAAACATATTCAAGTTGTTCTGCAGACTCAGGGTGCAACAGTGTCAGCTCGAACTATCTGTCGACATCTGAACGAAATGAAACCCTATGGCAGTAGAACCAGGAGGACCCCACTGCTGACACAGAAACATAAAAAAGCAAGACTGGAGTTTGCCAAAATGTACTTGAGGAAGCCAAAACCCTTCTGGGCAAACGTCTTGTGGTTAGGTGAGACCAAGGTAGAGCTTTTTGGTAAAGCTTGTCATTCTACTGTTTACAGAAAACGGAATGAGGCCTACGAAGAAAAGAACACAGTACCTACAGTCAAACATGGTGGAGGTTCTAAGATGTTTTGGGGATGTTTTGCTGCCTCTGGCACTGGATGCCTTGACTGTGTGCAAGGCATCATGAAATCTGAAGACTACCAAAAGATATTGGGGCGCAATGTAGGGCCCAGTGTCAGAAAGCTGGGTCTGTGTCAGAGGTCATGGGTGTTCCAGCAGGACAATGACCCCAAACATACCTCTAAAAGCACTCAGAAATGGTTGAAGACAAAGCGCTGGAGAGTTCTGAAGTGGACAGCAATGAGTCCGGATCTAAATCTGATTGAATACTTATGGAGAGATCTCAAGATTGCTGTTGGGAGAAGGTGCCCTTCAAATCTGAGAGACCTTGAGCAGTTTGCAAAAGAAGAGTGATCAGAAATTCCAGTTGAGAGGTGTAACAAGCTTGTTGATGGTTATAGGAAGCGCTTGATTTCAGTTATTTTTTCCAAAGGGCGTGCAACCAAATATTAAGTTGAGGGTACCAACAATATTGTATGGCCCGGATTTTTGAGTTTTGTGTGAAATGATGTTAGATTTGAGCTTTTTTTCTCTGTTTTTTTTGTATTATTCCAATGCACATAAAGGAAATAAACATGTGGATACCAAAACATTTGTAATTGCAACAATTTTCTGGGAGAAATGGTGCATTTTATGGGAAAATTCCAGGGGTGCCGATAATTTCGGCCATGACTGTAAATGGTTATCTGTAAAGGTAAAACTAAAAGCCAGCCCGCGGGCCCGGCATGGATGTTTAGAATTTTTAAAATCCTCAACAGGATTCTGGTCTATTATGAAATTTAAATCGTGGACAAATTTTTACCTTCAAGAGGCTGAACTGAGTCACTTTGACCCAATGTCTCTGCAAATTCATTTTTTCTTACTCTGTTTCGTAAGAGAATTGCAAAATTTTGTGTAATTCATTGTTAGGTTTTCTGCATTAAGTGCACTTTTCAGACAATTGCTATTGAATGTTGATGTTACATAGTTTGGTGTTAATCTTGAGTTGTTACGATACTACGTCGTTATTATTATTCATGTTCAATAAAGGCTCCTTGGTCGATCTGAGTGCGCGTGCGGTACGGTAAGTGTCGCACCAATGGCGAGAAAAAATAGGCCTTTTTTGCGCTGCAGCATCAGGCCCAATTTCGTCATAATCCAGCCCTGGTTCCAATGCCACGAGACCATCCAGCCCCCTCTAGGCATTCTACCTAACATCAATGACATCATAATCAGTCCTCACGGTATTCATTGTTCTCATGGAAGAACTTGATGATGATGGTCATGTGGACCTCTGGCCTTCAATCCATCAATCTAGGAACTGCATGGTGCTTTGATTAGGTGGTGGTGGCACAGATCGCCACCGTAAAGAACCGGAAAAAGAACAGCAAAGAAAGTAGGGGTTAGTATGGATTTCAGAGCCACCAGGAATGATAATGATAATTAAATGCATATACAGAGTATCAGGATTAAACTAAAATGAAGCTATGAGAAAGCCATATTAAAATAATGAGTTTTAGCAGGTTTTTAAAGTGAAGAACCAACTTCTTATTTGCAAAGAACCCTTTTCAGAATGAAATGTTTTTTTGTGCAGCAATAGTCCCATGAGGAACCACACAACCCAGTAAAGACCCACAAAGTGCCATTAAAGAGTGTAGAGAGACCCAAGCTGTCTTATAACTGATTGGTCATTGAAAATAATCACAGATGATATATAACCTATGGCACCTGATGAGGGATGGTTGGGTGCCTGGAAAGACCAGGGGGAGATAGCATAAAGATGACATTATCTCCCCTGGACCACCAGAAGGCAGCCCCTCTGGGTTGCAACAGCGCCACAGTTTCCCACAGGGCATGATGAGAACTGGAGTTCTTGGTCTCAGCTCTGTTGGGTACCGTGGGCACCACCAGAGGGTGCTGTGGGGGACTAACAAGCCCATCCTTATTGGGCTCCAGCCTAACCTGGAAGTACTCCCAGACCACGATTATTGGACACCTGCCACTGCTTGAGAAGCAAGAGTCGGGAGGAAGGAGGGCAATGCTTACATGGAGAGGTGGAGGCAATGACAGGAAGAGAGACAAAGAAGACAGAGAGAAGAAAAACATTGTGGTGTGCTTTTCTCTGTGTCTGTGGCGTGGGAAAGGCTTGCCTGAGAAAAGTTTCCCACAATAAAAACTCTTTCTGGTGTAAAAGAAGCAGTCTCAACACATGAAAAAAAAGTTTGGGGAAACCACCCGTATATTGTCCCTGGCTGCAAAAAGGCAAAGAGATAAGCAATGACGTGGTCTTGTTGAGTTCCAAAACTGAACTGGCTGGTATTTGAAAAGATGGCAGCTTTACAAGCTGAAACTGGAAGTGATATCATCTAAGTTGGAACTGGAAGTGACGTCAGTCTGGACACCGGAACTGGAAGTGACATCAGTCTGGGCACCGGAACCAGAAGTGCCATCGCTGATGTTGAATAAGGCAGTTGTCCCATATTTGGCCTGCAGAGGTAACAGAGGTAGGTTTAGTGCACCTCGCCACCCCCTGGCCTGGCAGGTAATTACTTCTACTTGGTCCACTCAGGTTTCTCCTAATCCCAGTGGTTTTCCACTTGTATCCGAGCTTGTGTGTGTGTGTGTGTATGTGTCAGGTGTTTGGGGAGCTGGAGCTGGAGCAGCCCCTGGTGGCCATAGCCTTGAAACCTTAGAATAAAAGATCTCTATTTAAGAATAAAAACAAGTCAGACCTTCAGATGAAGTGTCCTCCACAAAACGCTTCTGTTTCTGAACTGGACTGTACACACTGGGCCACATTGAGGGCCATTCCAGACTACTGTGATGTAAGAACATCCTGTTGGCATCACTTCTTTTGGGTGCTTCTGCTATGACTGTTGCTGCCAAGCAGCCCTGTGAAGAAGAAGTAAAAAAAGATGTCAGCTCTGCAGGTGTTGGCTCCATTCTCCTATCACTCAGTGCAAATCAGAGAGCTTCAAAAACAGCTCAATATTGTGCATCTGTCCCCGGTGAGTGTGAATAATCAATTTTCATTACAACTTTTAAATGTCTAGCTGAGCTGAGGACCCCCGAATACAATCAAATCCAAAGAGCAGACAAGAGCAATAGGAAGAAAGAGACAGAAAGCCAGAGATAGAAGTCATCTCAAAAAGACATTTTAAAACTAGCAACCGAGCTTTCAAGTGCCTGGCAGCAGACGGCACTGAAAGATTACTGGCTTTCTGAAGGGAATTTGTGGGAGTGAAGCCGAGATAAACATGATAAATCAAGAGAAAAGCATACAGGCCGACATGAAAGAGAGAAATGAAGACAAATCCCGGAGCAGACTGACGAACATGGGAAAAGAGGAAGGACATTTGGCTGGAATTAGGCAGAAGGCTAACGGGGTTGCAAAGTGAAAGGAAGAAAAGTGGAGAGACACACAGAGTCCACAAGGGAAAATGGAGGCTAAAAGATCTGCAGAATAACTGAAAGGCTAATAAATAACTGGCCAAGAACATGGATTGCCACGGGGAAACACCCCTCTGAATATGTCCCAAAAACTAAACTAGAGGGCAGGAACATTGCACAATTAAAATAATGGCGGAATCCAGCCCTTTAAGGTATTTCACATTTTGTAAATTGGACAAATGGCTCAGAAATTTTGACCATATGGCAGGTGGGAACCTTTACATTTTTGAGTCTTTACTGTAACTGCTCTGCAGGATGGCGGGCATCCTTAACCAGGCCAGGATGTCCTCAAGGTGGAAAGACACCGCGCATGGGGGATTATCTCCACCATACTACTAGATGGCAGCCCCCCTGGGTTGTGGCAGCACTACGGTTTCCCACAGGGCATCATTGGAACTGGAGTTCTTGGACTCAGCTCTGTTCGGTTCCGTGGGTGCCGCCAGGGGTTGCTGTGGGGACTGGAGAGCCCTCAACCAGAAGTGCTTCCGAACGACAACTTCAGAACACCGGAAGTGCTTCCGGGTGTAACATAAGAGGGGCTGCCTTTCACTGCTCGAGAAGCCAGAGTCGGGAGGATGGAGAATGAAGCTTGCTGGGAGGAGTGGATGAGGTAGTGACCAGGACAGAAAGAGAGAAGAGAAGAGAAGAGAAGAGAAGAGAAGAGAAGAGAAGAGAAGAGAAGAGAAGAGAAGAGAAGAGAAGAGAAGAGAAGAGAAGAGAAGAGAAAAACAAAGATGATCCGCTGGGGTGACCCCTAACGGGAGCAGCTGAAAGAAGAAGAAGCAACCACAGGACAAGGATAGACTTTTAGGAGCACCCTGGGGCCAACCCTGAATAATTCCCAATAGTAAATATAAAGAAAACTCACATTATAACACTAAATCGAGTCATCCCAACTTCTGTAAGGTTGATTAGTTAGTTCTGTATTTTTAAGGCGCTCTGGGAGGAAGGGGTGAGTCCAGGCGGGTGAACTCTGCAGGTGACCTCAGACGGGATGGTGTCAATCATTCTGTCTGCAGAAAGGGGAAGAAAAGAAGTCATTAGTACACAGTGCCACCTCCTGTCTCAGCAGAGAATTACCGCCACCCAAGCCTTCAATGAATTCTTCTGACAATATGTAACATAAGCTGAAAGAGACATTTTTTTTTCTCCATTATTAAATATGCTGAGATTGTGCAAAAAAAAAAAAAAATCAATTAATTCCCTACCTGCTAACTGTGAAGCATTCGCAGACGTGCACATGGATTATCAGCGAATGTACCCCTTAATTACAAAATTACGTTTTGAAAGATAATGGTATCATTGAATGTTCACTCAGGAATGTAAGAGGAGAGAGTTTTGCTCAGGAATAAGAATGTTCCTGTAAAGTGGTGTATCCAGCAGGGGGCGCTGGCTCCCTTATTGGAATAAGTTCTTTTGTAATTGCGGCATGTTACATAACCTGAAACGATCTTCTTATATAATATGCCTACCTGCCACATGCTCTGCTAATTAGATAGATAGATAGATAGATAGATAGATAGATAGATAGATAGATAGATAGATAGATAGATAGATAGATAGATAGATAGATAGATAGATAGATAGATAGGATACTTTATTAATCCCAAGGGGAAATTCATAAAAAAATATCATAAAAAATTACACTCTTTTGGGAACTTTCATCTGTATGTCCAGCAGCACAAAGTGTACTTGACCTGTTGTCCTGTTGGTTGATGGGGTTTAGAAACTGGCACACACTTCCACATTGTGTGAAAAAAGCTACATTGCCATACCCCCCTACTACTACTACTACTACTACTACTACTACTACTACGCTACCGTGGCTGTTCATTTGTATGTCCAGGATTTTAAATCACCTGTAGCTCGCAAAACGTTTGACCTATTACCCTGAAATTTGGTACACATATACTACATGACATCTACTATCCGCTTTCGGGGTGATGATTGACCTCCAAGGTTATTCCTCTTTTTATTTTATGTTATTGTAGAATCAACTCTCGGCAGTGGCCAGCAGGGTGACCGTGCGGCACATGCGTACGGGTGCCGTTCTCATCCCTACTACCTTCGCCGTCACTTCCCCTACCTCTTCATATCTTAACTCATTCTTGAGGCAGATTGAAGACTTAAGTGCCATCTTAAGTGAAAAATTAAGGAAAATGTACTAAGTAATTGCAACACAAACACTGACTTAATCGGTTTTAACGCGAAAAGATGCCAACGAAAGAAGAGAAGAAGCAGGCCGTTAGGGAGGAGAAAAGAAGAGCTGCTCAGGAAGCAACAAGCGCATCAACCTCTGAGCAAATGAACGCTAAACGTACAGAGAAAGAGGATGAGAACTGAAAACGTTCAAGTCAAGTGTATTCACTGCACGTTATCGTGCAGTGCGCCGTTACTGGTATAGATATAGTATAAAAAGGAGATACCCTTCCCTTAGTGATATGGCGGTAAGAAATCACATAGGAGAAACAACTTAGCTTTCTTTAATGACAGTTTATGCTGCATAACAGATGAAGGAAGCCATATCAAGAACAAAGTTCGGGAGTGGAGGCCCGATGTATATAGTCTGCCATTTTCGTCGCTGTACTGGAAGGATTTTCTGGATTGGATGATGTTATCTCCCATCCGTCCATTGGCTTCAAAGGTGTGCCGGGCAATGTTCCAAGTCTTTATACTCTTTCTTCACGTACAGGCCCCCACTTAGGTGAATCATGCCATTCCAAACAAGACAAAGAGGATCCAATATCATGCTGACTCTGACACACAGAAATAGTACAACGTCCATTTCGCAGTTGTCCCTGTCTCGTCTTCTAATGCTTACTTAGCAGTTTTTATATGGTGAACGCCTGTGTGCTAAATCTGGCCTTGTGAGTAGAAAGAAAAATAGATTTAAAATATTTGCACAGAGCACAGTAACATATTAAACTTATATTCTGATTACAAGTGGATGTCTTAAAAAATACTAAGTTCAATCTATTGTGTGAAGCTTTTCATTTCTATCTATCCATGTAGAACACGCACCATCTTTGTCCCTAAATCGACCCTTGAGTGGTCTTTTCTTTGTGATTAGGTTCATTGTCCTGTTTTAAAGTGAACCTTCAGCCCAGTCTGAGGTCCACAGAGCTCTGAAGTAGGTTTTCATTAGGATGTCCCCGCCCATGAAAAACAAACCACCACCGGCCTGATGCTTCCACCATTCTTGACTGTTGGAATGGTACTGCACAGATAGAAAGCACCGCCTAATTTCCTCCACACGTGACCCTAATCTTTGCTTCCTCACACCAGAGAATATGGTTCCTCACAGTCTGAGAGTCCGCCAGGTACCTTTTTGAAAACTCCAGGTGGGCTTCTGTCTGGGGACTCCGCAGTAAAGCCCAGATTGGTGGAGCGTGGCAGTGATGGCTATCCTTCTGCAAGTTCCTCCCACGTCTACCAAAGACCTCTGGAAGTTAGTAACCATCGGATTCTCTGGCCCATTTGAAAATCTCTACATGAGAACAGGCCATTCAGCCCATTAAAGCTCGCTAGTTTTATCCACTTCTAAATAACATCAAGTCTAGTTCTGAAACAACAACATTTATTTATATAGCACATTTTCATACAAATGATGTGGCTTCTTCATCTTGTAAAGCTTGTACTTTACAAAATGAAGAAAGAACAGTTTATAAGAAATCTACTCTCTCTATATAAAATCCTAAGCCTAAAAGTGCAATGATATTGTGCAACGATTTTATGTCACGCTTTAAATCGGGCTTATTTTAAATCCTACATATATATGTTTGGTATCATTCTTTTCAGAAGTTGATGCTGTTAAATTTTCAGATTCTTATTCCATTTTTAAATTACAGTGGACCCTTGACTTACGAACTCAATTCGTTCGCGAGGGCTAGTTGTAACTCAAGTTGGTTGTAAGTCAAGACTATTTTTCCCATAAGAAATAATGGAAATACCCCTAATGCGTTCTGAACCTCCCACAGCAACACTTACTTACTTAACCTTTTCATAATAAAAAAGGGTTGTATAATGTGCATAATTTACCAAAACACCAATAATTTTTCTAATGTACCAACCAAAAAGTTATAAAAAGTGCCTAGCCTACCAGAAACAACAATTTCATACTGTACTCACCATTTAATTTGACATCTTTGGGCTGCAGGAAGGGAGGAGGAGGAGAATGAAATGGAAGGTGGTTATTGTTTAGAAGGAGCCCCATCCATCCATCCATTTTCCAACCTGCTGAATCCGAACACAGGGTCACGGGGGTCTGCTGGAGCCAATCCCAGCCTCTTTATACAAATCTTTTCTTTGTAAAATTGTCGAGATGGTGGATTTCGACATGCTGTACATATTAGCGAGATCGGTCACACGAACACCACTCTCATATTTCTGCACAATTTCCTTCTTCGTTTCGATTGTGATCGCTTTCTTTACCTTCGTTGCCTTCTCTTCCTTCCTTAGCAATTATCAAAAAAAATTATATACATCAATGCACTGACCGAAATTACGTCCACAAACACATGTATCTGGGCTCCGACTGACGCTTACAAACGTTCTCGGCTGTTTGTTTACAATCGCGCAAGCGGATACACGTGAACGCATTCAGGTCGTAACGCAAGATGTTGGTCGTAAATCAAAACAAAAATTTTGGTCGTAAATCAAGTTGTTCGCATGTCAGGCCGGTCATATATCAAGGGTCGACTGTATAAACTAAAAAAGAATAAGAACTCACATCCCACAAGACGAGACTTTGTGCCAAGAGATTTAACCAGGCCCAGAGCCAGAAATAAAAGACAAAGAGTAGGACAGCTGCTGTACAGGCTTTTAAATGTTCGAAGTGCCGTGCGAGATGCAGATCACGCAGCATGACAGCAGCAGCAGCAAGCCAGCAGCTGATTGAGCAAAGAGGAGGTAATAAAAAAACTGTCTTTGTTTCCCATTGTATAACCATTTAAGAAGGGGTTTCGGAGGAGCGACCACGTCTCCTTGAGGTGCGTTCAGCCCCCCTCTTCACAACACGAGCGGCAGAGACGCGAAGTGGCTGGCATGTAGCGTAGGCCGGGGGGATTGGCGAGCGAAGCGAGCAGGGGGTGAACCCCCTAGTAGAAATATAAAAATAAGATTAGGAGATATTAAATAACAAAGAATGTAATAAAGTCTGAATGGCCGGGAGGACAGAAAAAACAAAAAAACCTCCAGAGGGCTGGAGAAAACAACAAAATCTGCAGGGGTCCCAAGGCCATGAAACCACCTGGCCAGCCCCCTCAAGGCATTCTACCTAACATCTATGATCTCAATCAGTCCTCATGGTTTTCAGGCTTCACATGGAAGAATTAGATGATGATGGTGGAAATCTGGCCTTCAATCCATCAATGTAAGGACAGCATGGTGCTCTGATCAGGTAGTGGTGGCTCAGATCGCTACCACAGAACAACCAGAAAAGGACAGCAGAGAAAGTAGGGGTTAGTATGGATAGCGGAGCCATGTAAAAAATGACAATTCATTGCATATACAGAATATCGGTTACACTAAAATGAAGCTATGAGAAAGCCATGTTAAAACAATGGGTTTTTAGCAGTTATTTAAAGTGCTCCACCATACTAGCCTGGTGAATTTCTATCAGTAAGCTATTCCAGATTTTAGGTGCATTACAGCAGAAGGCTTCCTCAGCACTTCTTTGAAGTTTAGCTCTTGGAATTATAAGCAGACACTCATTTGAGGCCATTCAACCCAACAAAGCTCGCCAATCATATCCACTTAATTCTTCTAAAATAAGATCAGGTCTAATTTTGAAAGTCCCTATTTAGATAAGAGCAGGCCATTCAGCCCAACAAAGCTTTTCCTACACAATCGTTCAGCTTTTGCCATGGTCGTGTTTGTTCCAAATTTCTTTCATTGAAGAATTATGGAGGCGGTTGTGCTCTCGAGAACCTCCAATGCTGTTAGAGTTTTGTGTAACCTTCCCTGGATCTGTACTTCGACACAACCTCTGGTCTCTGAGCTCTGCAGACAATTCCCTTTGACCCCCATGGGCTCAGGTGGTGCTCAATTGTGGCATCTTCTATAGGCAGATGTGCGGCCTTTCCTGAGGGTTTTTGGGCTGAATGGCCTGTTTTCAAAATTGTTCCAAATCCACCCCAAAAAAAAAACACTTGACATAGTATTATTCTTAGAAAGTGTCTGCCGAGTTGAAACTCTGCACACTAAAAAGACAGAGTTCCCCTAAGGACTCGGATGGCCTTCATAAGCTCTTTAACAAAATAAGCGCACAGTGCAAAACTTCTCCAACAGTGACTCTGGCACAGAATGCGTTCTATTCAGCAAAATGTCAAATCTGTCACAGCTTTGAATGGGGTAAAGCGAAGCAGACAAAGAAAAGGCCTAATGCATTTTTAAAAAGACAAACTTCCAGAAGCCGCTTTACCCAGCACAGAATTTGTGAATTGCGAGAGTTTACCCGAGGAGCATCTTCTGCAATACTGAATGAGATGCCAGGCCATTCCAAGGTCCACTTAAGCTGGCGGCCACATGTATTCATGACAGTCAAATATACAGTCACCATTTAAAGCTTTGAACGTTAAGGAAGTGGGATGAGGAAGCAAACTGGAGTACCTGGCATAAGACAAAGTAGAAAGTACACAACTACACAAAGGAAGTGGGCAAGCAGGGAATTCAGCTTGGGTCTCCACTTGAGCACAATATAATCACGACATGCCATGTCACCTTTACCCTGTCACCTGGACAGTAGATATATACAGTGCATCCGGAAAGTATTCACAACGCATCACTTTTTACACATTTTGTTATGTTACAGTCTTATTCCAAAATGGATTAAATTCATTTTTTTCCTCAGAATTCTACACACAACACCCCATAATGACAACGTGAAAAAAGTTTACTTGAGGTTTTTGCAAATTTATTAAAAATAAAAACATTGAGAAAGCACATGTACATAAGTATTCACAGCCTTTGCCGTGAAGCTCGAAATTGAGCTCCGGTGCATCCTGTTTCCCCTGATCATCCTTGAGATGTTTCTGCAGCTTCATTGGAGTCCACCTGTGGTAAATTCAGTTGACTGGACATGATTTGGAAAGGCACACACCTGTCTATATAAGGTCCCACAGTTGACAGTTCATGTCACAGCACAAACCAAGCATGAAGTCAAAGGAATTGTCTGTAGACCTCCAAGACAGGATTGTCTCGAGGCACAAATCTGGGGAAGGTTACAGAAAAATGTCTGCTGCTTTGATGGTCCTAATGAGCACAGTGGCCTCCATCATCCGTAAGTGGAAGAAGTTCGAAACCACAAGGACTCTTCCTAGAGCTGGCCAGCCATCTAAACTGAGCGATCGGGGGAGAAGGGCCTTAGTCAGGGAGGTGACCAAGAACCCAATGGTCACTCTGTCAAAGATCCAGAGGTCCTCTGTGGAGAGAGGAGAATCTTCCAGAAGGACAACCATCTCTGCAGTAATCCACCAATCAGGCCTGTATGGTAGAGTGGCCAGACGGAAGCCACTCCTTAGTAAAAGGCACATGGCAGCCTGCCTGGAGTTTGCCAAAAGGCACCTGAAGGACTCTCAGACCATGAGAAAGAAAATTCTCTGGTCTGATGAGACAAAGATTGAACTCTTTGGTGTGAATGCCAGGTGTCACGTTTGGAGGAAACCAGGCACCGCTCATCACCAGGCCAATACCATCCCTACAGTGAAGCATGGTGGTGGCAGCATCATGCTGTGGGGATGATTTTCAGTGGCAGGAACTGGGAGACTAGTCAGGATAAAGGGAAAGATGACTGCAGCAATGTACAGAGACATCCTGGATGAAAACCTGCTCCAGAGCGCTCTTGACCGCAGACTGGGGCGACAGTTCATCTTTCAGCAGGACACAGACTCTAAGCACACAGCCAAGATATCAAAGGAGTGGCTTCAGGACAACTCTGTGAATGTCCTTGAGTGGCCCAGCCAGAGCCCAGACTTAAATCCCATTGAACATCTCTGGAGAGATCTTAAAATGGCTGTGCACCGACGCTTCCCATCCAACCTGATGGAGCTTGAGAGGTGCTGCAAAGAGGAATGGGCGAAACTGGCCAAGGATAGGTGTGCCAAGCTTGTGGCATCATATTCAACAAGACTTGAGGCTGTAATTGCTGCCAAAGGTGCATCAACAAAGTATTGAGCAAAGGCTGTGAATACTTATGTACATGGGATTTCTCAGTGTTTTTATTTTTAATAAATTTGCAAAAACCTCAAGTAAACTTTTTTCACGTTGTCATTATGGGGTGTTATGTGTAGAATTCTGAGGAAAAAAATGAATTTAATTCATTTTGGAATAAGGCTGTAACATAACAAAAGGTGGAAAAAGTGATTATGTGAATACTTTCCGGATGCACTGTATATTGTGGCAGATGGTCAGGGCCCTTACGTGGCTGGGATACCCAGGGGAGAAAGTATTTTCAGGACAGTTTCTCCCCTGGACCAACAAGGGCAGCCCCCTTGGTTTCCAGTGGGGCCACGGGTCATCAGCATAGAAGCTCAACCCTGTTGGGGCCAGTGGCCACCACCACCAGGGGGTGCATGGATGTTTTCAAGGCCCTATTTGGCAGCACTTCCACCACACCCGGCAGTGCTGCCAGAAGAAGCTCGCTGGGCACCTGGAGTCCTTCCATCAAACAATGTGACATCCTTTCATTCCTAACACATTACCATATCATTAAAAAGGGGGCCAGTCGCCAGGAGTCAGCGGCCAGAGGCAGGAGAACGAGGACAAAGTCTGTGTGGAGGACTGAAGGCGGTGGTGGCAAAGGGACTGTGTTGGTCTGGGGAGGAAGGGAAAGCGCTTAACAGTGGAAAATAAAGGTGTGTGTTGTGTGCTGAAGCTGCATCCTGCCTGTCTGTGTTGGGGTTAGGGTGGCAATACCTGCCGTGGCTTATCAATATATATATATATATATATATATATATATATATATATATATATATATATATTGCTGAAAAAAATTAAAGGAACACTTTTGAATCCGAGTATAGCATCAAGTCACTGACACTTCAAGTCACTTATTGATCAGGTCAGTTAAGTGGCAGAGGGGCTTGTTAATCAGTTTCAGCTGCTTTGGTGCACTAGAGGGGCAACAATGAGACGACCCCCAAAACAGAAATGAAGGTTTAACAGGTGGAGGCCACTGACATTTTTCCCTCCTCATCTGTTTAGTCTCTCGTTTTGCATTTGGCTATGGTTAGTGTCACTACTGGTAGCATGAGGCGATACCTGGACCCTACAGAGGTGGCACAGGTAGTCCAACTTCTCCAAGACGGCACATCAATACGTGCCATTGCCAGAAGGTTTTCTGCGTCTCCAGGCACAGTCTCAAGGCGATGTTGGAGATTCCAGGAGATAGGCAGTTACTCTAGGAGAGCTGGACAGGGCCGTAGAAGGTCCTTAACCCATCAGCAGGACTGACCGGTATCTGCTCCTTTGGGCAAGGAGGAACAGGATGACCACTGCCAGAGTCCTACAAAATGATCTCCAGCAGGCAGGCAGGCCACTGGTGTGAATGTCTCTGACCAAACAATCAGAAACAGACTTCATGAGGGTGGCCTGAGGGCCCGACGTCCTCTAGTACTGGCATGTCAAACATGCGGCTGGCAACAGAAATCTGTGCGGCCCGCATGACAGATCCTAGTTAGCACTAAACTTGTACAAAATGATTACTACCGTTTGTGATTGAATCATTCTGCATCTTTGGCATTACTTATTGACTTTTCTTACTTCCGCCTTCTGACAAAAGCGCATTTTCCCATGGCATTACGGTACCGGAAACGTCATCTGCTAGTATAGTTGCAGCTGTGGCGTCAGCTACTTGATACCCTAGGCATGACACTGCATCCCCCTTACAAGCCTTGACCAAAGTTAATGAGCCGCGACGTCGCAACTGAAGTGCTAGGCTGCAGCAGCCTGGCAGGGTACACTACTGGCTGGGCTGCTGAGACTGGCCACCGGGCAGAACTGACCATCACGAGTAGTAACAGCTCACATATTTTCACGTTTTTTTGCTCTAATTTTATGTAATTTTGTGCTAGTATTGTAAAAAACAGTTAGTGCAGACTACAGCTGAAGATCTGAAGTGGATGCGAGAAGTTGGTGAGTTGTTTATTAACAAATGTTTGTGATTTTGAGTTTGTAAAATTAGTGTAGGTCAGGGGGCTTTCTGCATATCGGCATATTTTACAATATAAACTTTGAAGTAAACTTATTAAAGTAAAACTTTGAGCTGCACAATGCCAAACATGCGTAAATTGATAGCCTATGTCTTTGTCATTCAATTTAAATCAAAATGTTTGCATTGCAGTATCCATCCATCCATCCATCCATTGTCTCCCGCTTATCCGAGGTCGGGTCGCGGGGGCAGCAGCTTGAGCAGAGATGCCCAGACTTCCCTCTCCCCGGCCACTTCTTCTAGCTCTTCCGGGAGAATCCCAAGGCGTTCCCAGGCCAGTCGAGAGACATAGTCCCTCCAGCGTGTCCTGGGTCTTCCCCGGGGCCTCCTCCCGGTTGGACGTGCCCGGAACACCTCACCAGGGAGGCGTCCAGGAGGCATCCTGATCAGATGCCCGAGCCACCTCATCTGACTCCTCTCGATGCGGAGGAGCAGCGGCTCTACTCTGAGCCCCTCCCGGATGACTGAGCTTCTCACCCTATCTTTAAGGGAAAGCCCAGACACCCTGCGGAGGAAACTCATTTCAGCCGCTTGTATTCACGATCTCGTTCTTTCGGTCACTACCCATAGTTCATGACCATAGGTGAGGGTAGGAACATAGATCGACTGGTAAATTGAGAGCTTCGCCTTGCGGCTCAGCTCCTTTTTCACCACGACAGACCGATGCAACGCCCGCATTACTGCGGATGCCGCACCGATCCGCCTGTCGATCTCACGCTCCATTCTTCCCTCACTCGTGAACAAGACCCCGAGATACTTGAACTCCTCCACTTGGGGCAGGATCTCGCTACCAACCCTGAGAGGGCACTCCACCCTTTTCCGGTTGAGGACCATGGTCTCGGATTTGGAGGTGCTGATTCTCATCCCAGCCGCTTCACACTCGGCTGCGAACCGATCCAGAGAGAGCTGAAGATCACGGCCTGATGAAGCAAACAGGACAACATCATCTGCAAAAAGCAGTGACCCAATCCTGAGCCCACCAAACCGGACCCCCTCAACGCCCTGGCTGTGCCTAGAAATTCTGTCCATAAAAGTTATGAACAGAATCGGTGACAAAGGGCAGCCCTGGCGGAGTCCAACTCTCACTGGAAACGGGTTCGACTTACTGCCGGCAATGCGGACCAAGCTCTGGCACTGATCGTACAGGGACTGAACAGCCCTTATCAGGGGGGCCGGTACCCCATACTCTCGGAGTACCCCCCACAGGATTCCCCGAGGGACACGGTCGAATGCCTTTTCTAAGTCCACAAAACACATGTAGACTGGTTGGGCAAACTCCATGCACCCTCCAGGACCCTGCTAAGGGTATAGAGCTGGTCCACTGTTCCGCGACCAGGACGAAAACCACACTGTTCCTCCTGAATCCGAGGCTCGACTATCCGACGGACCCTCCTCTCCAGGACCCCTGAATAGACTTTTCCAGGGAGGCTGAGGAGTGTGATCCCTCTGTAGTTGGAACACACCCTCCGATCCCCCTTCTTAAAGAGGGGGACCACCACCCCGGTCTGCCAATCCAGAGGCACTGTCCCTGATGTCCATGCGATGTTGCAGAGGCGTGTCAGCCAAGACAGTCCTACAACATCCAGAGCCTTGAGGAACTCTGGGCGTATCTCATCCACCCCCGGGGCCCTGCCACCAAGGAGTTTTTTGACCACCTCGGTGACCTCAGTCCCAGAGATGGGGGAGCCCACCTCTGAGTCCCCAGGCTCTGCTTCCTCATTGGAAGGCATGTTAATGGGATTGAGGAGGTCTTCGAAGTATTCCCCTCACCGACCCACAACGTCCCGAGTCGAGGTCAGCAGCGCACCATCCCCACCATATACAGTGTTGACACTGCACTGCTTCCCCTTCCTGAGACGCCGGATGGTGGACCAGAATCTCCTCAAAGCCGTCCGAAAGTCATTCTCCATGGCCTCCCCAAACTCCTCCCACGCCCGAGTTTTTGCCTCAGCAACCACCAAAGCCGCATTCCGCTTGGCCTGCCGGTACCTATCAGCTGCCTCCGGGGTCCCACAGGACAAAAGGGTCCTGTAGGACTCCTTCTTCAGCTTGACGGCATCCTTCACCGCCGGTGTCCACCAGCGGGTTCGGGGATTGCCGCCACGACAGGCACCGACCACCTTACGGCCACAGCTCCGGTCAGCTGCCTCAACAATAGAGGCACGGAACATGGCCCATTCGGACTCAATGTCCCCCACCTCCCTCGGGATGTGGTCGAAGTTCTGCCGGAGGTGGGAGTTGAAGCTACTTCTGACAGGGGGCTCTGCCAGACGTTCCCAGCAGACCCTCACAACACGTTTGGGCCTACCACGCCTGACCGGCATCCTCCCCCACCATCGAAGCCAACTCACCACCAGGTGGTGATCAGTTGACAGCTCCGCCCCTCTCTTCACCCGAGTGTCCAAGACATGTGGCCGCAAGTCCGACGACACGACCACAAAGTCGATCATCGAACTGAGGCCTAGGGTGTCCTGGTGCCAAGTGCACATATGAACACCCCTATGCTTGAACATGGTGTTCGTTATGGACAATCCGTGACGAGCACAGAAGTCCAATAACAAAACACCGCTCGGGTTCAGATCAGGGGGGCCATTCCTCCCAATCACGCCCTTCCAGGTCTCACTGTCATTGCCCACGTGAGCATTGAAGTCTCCCAGCAGAACGAGGGAGTCCCCAGAAGGTATGCCCTCTAGCACCCCCTCCAGGGACTCCAAAAAGGGTGGGTACTCCGAACTGCTGTTCGGTGCATACGCACAAACAACAGTTCGGACCCGTCCCCCCACCCGAAGGCGAAGGGAGGCTACCCTCTCGTCTACCGGGGTAAACCCCAATGTACAGGCTCCAAGTTGGGGGGCAATAAGTATACCCACACCTGCTCGGCGCCTCTCACCGGGGGCAACTCCAGAGTGGTAGAGAGTCCAGCCCCTCTCAAGGAGATTGGTTCCAGAGTCCAAGCTGTGCGTCGAGGTGAGCCCGACTATATCTAGCCGGAACCTCTCAACTTCGCGCACTAGCTCAGGCTCCTTCCCCTTCAGAGAGGTGACATTCCACGTCCCAAGAGCCAGTTTCTGTAGCCGAGGATCGGACCGCCAAGGTCCCCGCCTTCGGCCACCACCCAACTCACACTGCACCCGACCTCCTTGGCCCCTCCCATAGGTGGTGAGCCCATGGGAAGGGGGAGCCACGTTGCCTCTTCGGGCTGTGCCCGGCCTAGCCCCATGGGTGCAGGCCCGGCCACCAGGCGCTCGCCATCGAGCCCCACCTCCAGGCCTGGCTCCAGAGTGGGGCCCCAGTGACCCGCGTCCGGGCAAGGGAAAACGCCGTCCAAAATGGTTTTTCTTCATAGGAGGTTTGTTTAACCGCTCTTTGTCTCATCCCTCACCTAGGACCAGTTTGCCTTGGGTGGCCCTACCAGGGGCATAAAGCCTCGGACAACAGAGCTCCTAGGATCATTGGGACACGCAAACCCCTCCACCACGATAAGGTGACGGTTAAAGGAGGGGTGCATTGCAGTATGAAGGATACAATTTGATTTTTGGAGGATTTGTTTTCCAACTTGAATTACTGAGTAATGAATTCAGTGAGGGTTTTCGTGATTTCAGTTCACACCAACAGGACTTTGCGCTGTTTACGTCACCATACTCTTACAACGTTGAGAATGTGCCTGCGAATATCCAAATGGAATTGACTGAACTGCAGTCAGATTCTATTCTGAAGGCAAAATACAACGAAGTTGGTGTGCCAGGCTTGTATGCTTACCTGCCACCCTCGTATGTGCACGATCCGTAAGTTGGCATCGAGAGTACTGTCTGTGTTCGGAAGCACTTACCTTTGTGAGCAATTGTTTTCGTTAATGAAAGCTACCAAAACCCCACATCGCTCAAGACTTACTGTCGAGTACCTTTCATCCCTCATAAATGTTGCAGCTGCACAAGATTTCAAG
>NC_041410.2:83307181-83382181 GCF_900747795.2 Erpetoichthys calabaricus | reverse complement strand
TGAAGCCTCCAGATGAGTTCATTATAAAACTGAGGCTACCAAGGGTACCGCTCTGATTTTAGATTTCTAGACAATTTCACTAAAAAAGCTGAGACAAGCATCTGAACACCTTCAGCTTCAAGCCCAGAGAAGAAGAAAAACAAAAACAAAAAAAAAAAAAAAAACTGGAAGTTTCTAGAAGAACTGCAAATATTAACCAGCTTGACGGTATTTTATGTTACATCAAGAAAACTTACAAATGGATTTTTTTTCAGGCTACAATAACTACATTTACTTTTAACCCTGTAGTAAAGTGAGATTTTTTTCTTATTGCTAGTCTTCAATGTCATTCTACCCAAGCATCTGTAATAGCACATTTTGTTTGAATACAAGGCAACCTATATTGCAGGTAAATCCTAAGTGAGAAAACACAGTTGATTTATAACAATGTACTAACTTCATCATAATGTTTAGGCAAAGACACTGAACCACCACATAAGCACTGAACCAGACTTACGGAAGGGTTATTTTATTTATTTATTTTATATATATATATATATATATATATATATATATTAGTCTGTTCTATATATATATATTATACATACATAGAACAGACTCTCTCATTCTCACTTTTCTTACTGTAAAAGGCTTATAACCACAGGTAGCAAAACATTTATAAAAACTAACCTTAACTGAAGGATTGAAATGTATGCCGGCATGGCCAACTCTGATCCTGGAGAGCAACAGTGGCTACAGGTTTTCACTCCAAATATTTTCTTAATAAGCGATTAGATTTTGCTACTATTTAACTTCACTTAATCATCTGCTATTTAAGACTCCGACCCTTTAAATCAGGGGTTCTCGACGTCGGTCCTGGGGGCCCACTGTGGCATTAGGTTTTTATTCCAACCAGCTTCAATTTTTAATTGGACTCCTGGGCTAATTAAGTAAACTGTTATTTGCCAGATTCTGTGTTGTGGGAAAATTTAGAAATTAAAAAACTAAGTTTGGTAAAATAAATAAAATATATATTAAAATGTACCAAGCAGTTATATGGGAATAATGTTTTTTTTTTTTCTTTTTAACAATATTTTCATTTTGATTTTCATTCTGTGTTTTGCTGGGTGTTCTAATTGATTAATTCATTATTTTCTAATTAGTGAGTAACGCTGAAGTAGTTGCAGCCTTTCATGATTCAGTGTTGTTTGCCCGGCTGTCTGCTCCGCTGGTTGTCATTATTAAGATACAATGAAGGGAGCAAACTGCACAGAGGAAAGTAAATATAATGAAAATCAACAAAAGGGAGTTAAGCATTTAAATCTCTAGCAAAAATGGAAATATTCCTAAATGTCTTATAAATGTAAAACATGCTGCAGTGCTTTCTTAATATAGAATAAGAAGAGAAAACAAAATACCAGCTAATTAATTGAGATCAGTATTATCAGATGCTGTTACCGATTATGAATCTGGTTGGAACAAAAACCTGAAACCACAGTGGGCCCCCAAGACCAATGTTGAGAACCCCTGCTTTAAATCAGGGCCGAGCAATGTCAGTCCCGGAGGGCTGCAGTGCCTTCAGGTTTTTGTTCCAACCTAACTGCTTCATGACAAGTCATTCAATGCTGATGAATCACTTATTACTCAAGTGACATTTTTCTACTTCACTTTAGTGGTCTCACTTGTTAAGATTTTGAACTCTTAATTGCTTACTTTAGTCTTTAAACAATGAACACAGCCATTTAATGGCTCCTTGTTAACAATAAGATGCAGATGACAAAGGAACCAGCAGTTCTCCATCTAGCTTGGCTCCATTTCCAGCCGTGTGTATTCATCATTCACTATTTGGTTTAATTAAGCATTTTCTCTTCAGTTTGAGTAAAGAACTGAAAATTTCTCCCCCGTTTTAGGCTTCAAATCATTTGGGTGGTACATGTATCATTAAAAAGCTTTCACCTGTCCGAGCCTCCGCTGACTGGCCTGTATCTCCACCCAGACATCATATTCCTCCCCCGTCAGAGATACATCCACCACGGGTCCTGCCGGAGTATCCAAGCTGACAGTTTGAAAATAAACTCCATCTGGTCCAGTACCCGACGTTCTCCATGTAATTTAGGCAGAATCGCTGACCAGTATGTTAGCCAGCCTAGCCCGGTCAGCTAACACCGTTACTAAATGCGATAACGCTGTTGTCAGCTTCAGTCTGCTGAACATCCGCTCACTCACGAGCAAGGGGCCTCTCATCCACAATCTCCTCACTGATCATAAGTTTGACTTTTTCTGTCTAACTAAGACATGGCAACAACCTCATGACTTTTCCCAATTTAACAAATCCACTCCCCCGGGATTTGTTTACATCTCTCAACCCTGTGGCTCTAGCCGGGGAGGAGGTCTCGTGTTAATGTATCATGAGAAATGGAAAGTCTCGTCGTTGTCTGTTCCTGCCCTCAGTTCTTTTGAATCTCTTGTGCGTCAATTAAATGGACCTATTCCTACTATTATTGGCCCCCTAAACCAAATAATGACTTTCTGAACGACTTTGCCGTTTTCCTTACACACTTATCTACTTTTTCCTCAAACATAATACTTCTGAGGGATTTCAATATACATATGGATAAAATCAATGCCCTTATTACTAGAGACTTTACATCCTGCCTTGAGAGTTTTGGATTCCAGCAGCATACGGATGTTCCCACTCAATCCAAAGGACATATCTTGGACTTGACTTGCTGTTTTGGAGTTACCCCACTTGATTGTACTACGGATGAACTCCCCATAACTGATCATTTTCTTATTCCATTCATTGTTAAACTTGCACTTTCCAACACTAAGCTTTCCCGTCTCATGTCTTTCTGTAATATTAAGAATATTAACTTAGACTCTCTTTGCTCTAGTATCAATTCCTTTATGGACATTCATAATTTATCCACTCTTGAAGAACTGGTCTCACACTATAACACTGGACTTGATGGTATTCTTAACTCTGTCGCTCCATTAAAAACTGGATCTGTTTCTTTCTCCTTTTCTGCTTCCTGGTTCATGCCTGAACTTCGGCTTTTGAAAGCCAAAGGCCGGCAACTTGAACGGTTATATAAAAAAACTGAACTCTCTTCACAAAGATGTACAAAAACCATATACTTTATTACAAGGACTGTATTGCCCAAACTAAATCTACTCACATTATTTCTTCCAATGAAGGAAACACCAAGTCATTGTTTTCACTACTTAACAATATCACACAACCCCTGGATTCTTTACCTTCTCGCCTTTACTCAACTGAATTTTGCAATTCCCTTATGTCCTTATTTAATGAAAAAATCCCGAAGACTCATCAGTTTCTCTGTACGGATTCCTCCTGTTCTTCATTTGAATTTCACCCACTAACTCACTTATTTTCCTCTCTTCAGCTTCCTACTTTCTCAGAAATCTCAGATCTTGTCTAAGTCTAAACCATCCACCCTTCAATTGGACCCCCTCCCTACAGTTCTGGTCAAAGCCTGCCTCCCCTCTCTGGGCCCTCTTATTTCTTCGTTCTATCCCCCCCCCCCCCCCCCTATAATCCACTCTTCTCTCACTACTGGTACTGTTCCTTCATCTTTAAAAACTGCTGCAATAACCCCAATACGGAAAAAACCTGGTGCCAATCCGAATAATTTCAGTAAGTTTCGTCCCATTTCTAATTTACCCTTTATTTCCAAAATTCTTGAAAAAACAGTGGCTATTCAACTTCATTCTCGTTTATCTCAAAATAATCTGTATGAACAGTTCCAGTCTGATTTACGGCACTTATAAAAATTACTAATGACTTCCTTATGGCAGCTGATTCTGGTTTAAATTACTATTCTCATCCTCCTTGATCTGAGTGCAGCCTTTGACACTATTTGTCACACTACTCTTCTTAATAGATTATCTTCGATTGGTTCAGATCCTACCTCTCAGGCCGCACTCAGTTTGTTCAGCTTAAAACTTTCACATCCCAACCTACCGCAGTTACTGCAGGTGGGCTCTGTCCTGGGGCCCCTCCTTTTCATTATTTTAACTCCATCCCCTTGGAAATCTCTTTTGTAAATATAACATTAGCTTCCACTGTTATGCTGATGACACCCAGCTCTATCTCACTAGCAGCCCTACTGCTTCCTTTCCACCCTCCTCACTTATTCAAATCCTGGTTTTCTTCAAATTTTCTTAAATAGTGACAAAACTGAGGTTCTCCTCATTGGTACAAAATCAACATTATCCAAAACTGATCATTTTTCATTTGTTATTGATAATTCCTCTGTCTCCCCTTCCCCACAGGTTAAGAGTCTGGGTGTCATCCTTGACAGTACTTTATCCTTTCAGTCCTACATCAATAACATCTCCCGGTCTGCATATTTCCACTTGCGTAACATTAATCGTATCCGCCCTTCCCTCACTCCCCATACCACTGCTATCCTTGTTCATAGCCTTGTCACTTCTCGTCTGGATTATTGCAATTCCCTTTTCTTTGGTCTCTCTCGCAAATCTCTTTATAAGCTTCAGCTGGTCCAGAATTCAGCTGCCCGCATCATTACTAGAACCCCCTCTATTCACCAGATCACTCCCGTTTTGTAGCAGCTTCACTGGCTTCCAGTTCAGTTCCAAATTCATTTCAAAATTCTCCTGCTAACTTTTAAGGCTCTCCACAACCTTGCCCCTTCATATCTGTCTGACCTCCTCCATGTTACCATTCCCTCCCATACTCTTAGATCCTCTTCCTCCATCCACTTGACTGTCCCCTTCGTCCGTCTTACCACTGTCAATTGAATGCTCTGCTCCCCAGCTCTGGAACTCACTACCATCTAAGCTTAGAAATATTGAATCATTTTCACTTTTCAAATCTAAACTTAAAACTCATTTGTTTAAGACTGCTTTTTCTCTTTGATTACAAATTGCTCTGTGATTTTAACTTTTGTATTTTACTTTTGTTTATAATCTGTGTTTTGTCTATTGTTTGGTGTCCTTGAATGTTTACAAAGGCGCCTACAAATAAATAAAATGTATTATAAAAGGAAAAACAAAATCGGATTTATCAACCAACCGACATGGTAGAGTTAAAATACTAGCAAGCCATGAAATTAAATAAGATTTGTTATTAGTGAGGATTGGCTTCTAATTAAGTAAATGGGTTGGAACAAAAACCTACAGCTACTGTGGCTCTCCAGGATCAGAATTGGCCACCCCGGCATATGCGATGCTACGCACAATATGCATAAATGCTTTGTGTTGGTGAAAGACAGCCATCTGCTGGTCTACAACTTGTGCTACTATGTTCTGCATATTTTTCTTTGAAGTTTCAACATTTTGACCCTCTTACAAATCTAAAATACATGTAGGGAAAGTTCTAAACAACCCAAGGTAAAATGAGAAGCACCAGCAGAAACAAAATGCTGTTCTACAGAGAAGCCTAAAAACAACAAATCCATAAACTAAGAGATACAATGCCATCTACTGGTCACAAAATATTACTCAAATGGAATTTTAAAAAGTTAGTAACTGTGCCAGAGCCTGTTACCTCACATTAGGACTCACTTTCAAAGAGGATGGTTGTATAGATGTACCTTATACAGTATACTCACGTATATGTCGGCTCTGGAAACCCGAAAAAAAATCGATCATAAAATCAGGCCCTGACTTATATGCCCATTCAAAAATGCATCTTTTTTTTTTTTTTTTTTTTTACATCTTCTTGCTCCCACTAATCTCGCAGCAGTTTCTCAGACGCATCAAATTACCAATTTCTTTCGCCACTTCAACAGCTTTTCATTTAAAACCAGTTTAATATTTTCTTTTCTAATTGAACGCTCCATCATAGATAAGGGATGCTCTTACGATAAAAGGTGTAGGAGGGTGTGGGATACAAAAAAAAAAAAAAAAAAAAAAAAAAAAAAAAAAAAAGGGCTGTGCTCTCCGTGGTTATTCTCTTAGGTGGGCGTTAGCAGATCATAATCTCTTGGATCAATAGCATGAGTTTTCCGCATTCGACTTGTACGACGGACATTATAAAATACCGGAAATGATAACGGTAAAATCAAGTCCCGACTTATCCACAGAAGAACTTATTCACAAGTATATATGGTACCTTATCTAAACACTGAAATCAGGTATTAGTAAGTTTAGGTAAATTTATCTCCTAGTATGGAAAATTTTGTATGCTGGTAGGCACTGATAAAATGGCTTAATGCTTTGGAGGTGTCAGGCTCTAAATGTGGTCTTAAAATACAAAAATGTTATCTTATACAGAAAAAATGAAGATACAGAGATGTTAAAGGCACTATAAAAAGATAAATACTATTTTGTTTTTTTTATAAACATGCCCGATTCAAAGAGGTTACTGAAAATTTAATTTCTTCCATCTTTACCTGATCGATTACAGATTAATCCATGCAGGGTGTGCACATCCACAAAATATTTCATAAGCTGTAGACATGTAACAGTCAGCCTTAAAGTAGAATACCGAAGGTTTTAATGTATGCACTATTCAGAAGTTGTAAACATGCCACCAATTTGGTTTACCTCCTCTAAAGAACATAAAAGGAAACAACATTAAAAGTATTGGCATTGTTTCTCCAGATGTTTTCTACTTTTCCTATGAAACTATTTTTACGGTCATCTGGTGTATCTGAATTGTCCTGGTACATGAAGGATTGGATTTTTTGTACTCTGATACCCCTTAAAAGAAAAGATAGTCATGTGGAGTAAGGCAGATGATGATCAGTCCAAGTATGACAAAATTGCTAAAATTAAACAGAAATTTAAATTCAGCTATGCAACATAGATTTCTAAATTGTATATGCAATGCAGCGGTGGTAGGAACACCGGAGGTAGTTACTTCTAGGTATATTTCATTAATGTAGTTAATGGATATTTTTATAGTTTAAGTTGGTTTTGTAATACAGAAATCTACTTTTATTTTGTTGAGCTTATTGAGTCAGCTGAAAAATAGTTTTTTTTTTTTTTAATTGTTTAATAAAAGTCAGCATAAGGGAACATCTGAAATTTTGAAATATTTTGAATATGAATATGTACAGTAATCCCTCCTCCATCGCGGGGGTTGCGTTCCAGAGCCACCCGCGAAATAAGAAAATCTGCGAAGTAGAAACCATATACTTATATGGTTATTTTTATATTGTCATGCTTGGGTCACAGATTTGCGCAGAAACAAGGAGGTTGTAGAGAGACAAGAACGTTATTAAAACACTGCAAACAAACATTTGTCTCTTTTTCAAAAGTTTAAACTGTGCTCCATGACAAGACAGAGAGGACAGTTCTGTCTCACAATTAAAAGAATGCAAACATATCTTCCTCTTCAAAGGAGTGCGCGTCAGGAGCACAGGCTATCAGAAACAGAGAGGAAAGCAAACAAATCAATAGGGCTGTTTGGCTTTTAAGTATGCGAAGCACCGCCGGTTGAAGGCGGCAGCTCACACCCCCTCTGTCAGGAGCAGGGTGAGAGAGAGACACACAGAGAAAAACAAAACAGTGAAAAATTAATACGTGCCCTTTGAGCTTTTAAGTATGTGAAGCACCGTGCAGCATGTCGTGCAGCATGTCGCTTCACGAAGCAGCTGCACACAGAAGGTAGCAACGTGAAGATAATCTTTCAGCATTTTTAGACGAGCGTCGGTATCGTCTAGGTGTGCGAACAGCCCCCCTGCTCACACCCCCTACGTCAGGATCAGAGAAAGTCAGCGCAAGAGAGACAGAGAAAAGTAAGTTGGGTAGCTTCTCAGCCATCTGCCAATAGCCTCCCTTGTATGAAATCAACTGGGCAAACCAACTGAGGAAGCATGTACCAGAAATTAAAAGACCCATTGTCCTCAGAAATCCGCGAACCAGCAAAAAATCCGCGATATATATTTAAATATGCTTACATATAAAATCCGCGATAGAGTGAAGCGCGATATAGCGAGGGATCACTGTATTCTGATAAGTTTTTTGCTACATCACATTTTGGATGGGATATACCGATTTATCCCTTCTTTGAAAAAATGCTAAGGGACACTTAGAATTTTATGAGAAACCTCAATGGGGTTGTAATTTATAGTATACAGTAAATTTCTTGGATGAAATGTTATTTTGAGGGAGGTTCTCGTTCAGAATTTACAAAATCCACAGATCATAAGACACTAGAACATGCAATTAGCGTCCTTTCAAAAACGATGATTAAGAATTGACACTTTCACAATTTATGCCCATGTGGTATTTGCTCAAAAGAGCATTTTTATTAATGCAATACAGTAATCCCTTGCTATATCACGCTTCGACTTTCGCGGCTTCACTATCACGGATTTTATATGCAAGTATATCTAAATATATTATATATCACAGATTTTTCGCTGGTTCACGGATTTTACTTCTGGTACATGCTTCCTTAGTTGGTTTGCACAGTTGATTTCATACAAAGGACGCTATTGGCGGATGGCTGAGAAGCTACCCAATCAGAGCATGCGGTTAAGTTCCTGGGTGTTGATTGTCTCAGAGATGGAGAGCAGCATTCGATTCCGGTTTGCGCTAGCCAGCATCTCGTCTTGCTCATTCAGCTTTAACGTGTTTCGCTGTTTAAAGAGTTAACTTTTGTGCGCTTTTGTGTTTATCTTTGTGCATAGTCAAGCCCTTTGTTACGTCTCCAAAACGATCTGCTACTGCTTCCGGGGCCATGCCCAAGCGCCAATAGAAGATGCTAGGGATTGCTGAAAAGGTAGAAGTTTTGGATATGTTGAAGGAAGGGAACAGCTACGCTGTTGTAGGACGCCATTACAGCATTAATGAGTCCACGGTTCGTTATATTAAGAAGGAAGAATAGAATACAAGATCTACGGCCACAGTGTTCTTTAACCAGGGTGCGAAACGAGTTGTAAGTGGACGTAATAAGGCGGTAGTCCGGATGGAATCTGCTTTAGGGATTTGGATTGAAGACTGCCGGAAGAAGAACATCCCCGTGGACACCAATATCGTCTGAGAGAAGGCCAAGCAATTTCAGGATAGGTTTGTGGATGCCGGGGAAGCTCAAGACGACGTCGCTCAACTTGGAACTTCTGTTGAATCCCCCAGCAAGAAAAGAGAATTTACTGCCAGCAAGGGCTGGTTTGAAAAATTCAAGAAAAGGTTTAACTTGGCCAGCGTGAACCTGCATGGAGAGGCTGCCTCCGCAGACAAAGCCACAGCCGAGAAATATGTCGCCGACACGTTCAAGGCGATCACTGAGGAAGGCGGATATCGGCCTGAACAAGTGTTTAATACGGATGAGACTGTCCTATTTTGGAAGCGGATGCAGTCTCATACTTTTATCACGAAGGAAGAGGCAAAAGCTGGGGTTTAAGGCTCACAAAGATCGCATCATGCTGGTCATGTGTGGCAATGCTGCGGGCTTTATGATAAAGCCTGGGCTCATTTATAAGTCCAAAAACCCCCAGGACCTGAAAAACAAGAATAAAAACCTGCTGCCTGTGTACTGGATGCACAACCTGAAGGCCTGGATTATGAAACTCCTCACGTTGGATTGGTTTCACCAATGTTTCATCCCAGAGGTAAAAGATCTGGCAGAGAAAGGGCTGGAGTTCAAAGTCCTTTTACTTTTGGACAATGCTGGAGGTCATCCCTTGTATCTCTCCTACCAAGTTCTTACCGCTGAATACGACGTCACTGATTCAGCCAATGGAGGCAGTCGGAACTGAACCGGGAACGCTTGATTTCAAGTCCGCAACTCTTACTGCAATGCCACGGAAGCTGTTGCCTTATCGTTGAACTTTTCGTGAAAGTGTTTATTTGATGTTTGGACTTCAGGCCTCATACATTACATAGATTATGCCAACATTCTGTCATTTACTGTTAAAATATGAAAAACATTTGTTTTAACAATGTGTTTACACAGATTGTAGAAACGGAACACACATGAAATGCATGTGTTCCAAATAATGATCTATTTCCACTCTAAAACTCCAGAACTTCACTCCCAGATAATCAAGGCATGAACTGGGAGAACTTTGTGCACATTCTGCAGCGGTGGGGGGATGGAATAGCAGGCTGCTTGTCTTTATCTGCACATTTACCAGGACAAAAGACACTGATGGAGAGGTGCAACGGGATTTAAGGATCTATGAATTTTTTCAATGGCTCTGGTAATTCTAATGTTAAGTACTGTGACATTTGTATATATCATTTTTTGTAACTGAAGGTGTCCCACCTAAAGGTTTTGAATTTTTCCTATTGTGTGTGTGTGTGTGTGTATTGTGTATATTATATATAAAAATTCTTTTCGTGTTTGAAACGGAAATTACGTATGACCACGCGATATGGAAATTACGTATGACCACAGAACATATTATAATACAGGAACTAAACTTCGTTTGTGGACGCCATTTTTATATCATCTTTACGAATTATTATTTGTGCGAGTTATTTTACGGATATTGAAAAGAACACAAACACGCCGATCTCTCTCATAGAAGTGCGCCACGTGTCGTCCTCTCTGGACTATATCGCTGAGCTGTCCACCGCCAGGCACGTTCTAACAGGGAAGTTTTATTTATTCGTCCACATGACTGTCGCAGAAACTGCCACGTTGCAACTTTTTTTTTTTTTTTTTTTTTTTAAGTTGGCAGTACTTGATAGTAGAAGAGATGAGGAAAACAGCTTTGCGTCTTTCTACTTTTTAACTTCGCCGAACTGTAAACAATGTGAAGACGAGACCGCCTTCAGCGGCGAGGGGTCATGAGAACAAAGTGGACGCTGGGAGGCGTGGAATGTCGGACAGTTCCACCGGGTCGAGAGCTTCCCAGTTTCGGGCAGCGTCCTCTCTTCTCGCACTGTTTGTGACACTTCAAGGGCCCCGTCTGCTCCTGGGAGAGTGGAAATCTTTGCGAATGAGTGTACGCAGCGCCATCGAAGCAGGACTCTGTTTGTAAATTGCCCTGCACGACTACTTACTGTCCCTTAAAGGGAGTTCAGGTCACTAAAACCTCGCAACATTCAAGGTTACTTTTGTGATGAATTATTTTAAGAAGTAAATCACAGGCACATAGTGCAAGGTTATCAGGCAGAAATTTGGACGATCACATAGAAAATGTAGTTTCTATACCACAGCGGTCATGTAGCCCCTTTCACAAGTAATCTACTACTGAGAAATGATCCAAATACATTTTAGCTGCTGTTAGTACTACTTACCTGTTGTGTTATAGCGCCTTTAAAATGTAGTTTACCCGAAACCACTCCAGTAGTGCTCAATGTATCTTTACTTCTTAAATGTTAATGTTTTACTGTTTAATAATTTACAGACTACATTTTAATTTTTTTCCCCTTGCACTCAGTGAGCGAAGCCACTGGGTAATCAGCTAGCGTGTGTGTGTATTGTGTATTTATATATATATATATATATATATATATATATATATATATATATATATATATCTCCATATTACTAACCGAGAATGCTAAACCAGATGGACGCAGGGACATCCGGCCATGGGCCGTAGCCGCAAAAAGACGTACTGCGCAGGCGCCCCAAGAAATGAGGGGCCGCGAGAGGCGGACAAGACCACAGAAAAAAGGAGTGAGCACAGAAAAAAAGGAGTCAAAGAAATGAGGCGGCGCGAGCACAGAAAAAAGGAAAAGGCACAGAAAAAAGTAGTCAAACGCAGGCAAAGCACGAAACCCATTGCACACGAAACTAGCACACAAAAAAAAAAAAGAAGACGCTCACACACAACAGCAAGGCAAATCCCCCCCCCCCCCCCCCCCCCCCCCCTACAGGCACCGGACGGGACACACAAAGAGGGGGATTGAACAAGCCCCTGGAACACAAAAAGAAAGAAGACACTCGCGCAACAACAATCCTCACCCCCCCCCCCCCCACATCAATAAGAAGTGACACCCAAAGCCAGATATCTAAAGGAAACGTCCATATTAAACATACGTCATCTCAACACCTTCACACTAGGCAGCATAGGTGGATCTCCTTACAATAAAGCACTATTAACCGTTCAACTGCAGAAAAGGCTCCATATTAACAGTGAGTGCGATCCTCCTTATTACTTAACCATATTTCGCACGCTGAGGAACAAACAAGTCATGAATACACGGTCACGGGTACAAAACGATTCGGATCGGATAACGGGACCAAACACACGAACACGAATGAAACAACAAAATACACGGGGGCGCATACAACGCGCTTCAGAAACTCCGGGAGAAAAAATGTCTCGGATCAAAAAACGCAAAGCTCAAGTAACCCCGTTACAGAGACGTGCCCAAATGGACAGACACAATGAACGTAGACGCATACAGCGCGCGTCTCAAAGTGCTGCATCGAAACAAGCACGATTTCAAAAGAAAGAGCTCGCGACTCAGACATACAAAAAAGGGAGCGAATAGACAGAATAAATGAACGAAGATGTGTACAACGCGCATACAGTGGTGTGAAAAACTATTTGCCCCCTTCCTGATTTCTTATTCTTTTGCATGTTAGTCACACAAAATGTTTCTGATCATCAAACACATTTAACCATTAGTCAAATAAAACACAAGTAAACACAAAATGCAGTTTGTAAATGGTGGTTTTTATTATTTAGGGAGAAAAAAAAAAATCCAAACCTACATGGCCCTGTGTGAAAAAGTAATTGCCCCCTGAACCTAATAACTGGTTGGGCCACCCTTAGCAGCAATAACTGCAATCAAGCGTTTGCGATAACTTGCAATGAGTCTTTTACAGCGCTCTGGAGGAATTTTGGCCCACTCATCTTTGCAAAATTGTTGTAATTCAGCTTTATTTGAGGGTTTTCTAGCATGAACCGCCTTTTTAAGGTCATGCCATAGCATCTCAATTGGATTCAGGTCAGGACTTTGACTAGGCCACTCCAAAGTCTTCATTTTGTTTTTCTTCAGCCATTCAGAGGTGGATTTGCTGGTGTGTTTTGGGTCATTGTCCTGTTGCAGCACCCAAGATCGCTTCAGCTTGAGTTGACGAACAGATGGCCGGACATTCTCCTTCAGGATTTTTTTGCTAGACAGTAGAATTCATGGTTCCATCTATCACAGCAAGCCTTCCAGGTCCTGAAGCAGCAAAACAACCCCAGACCATCACACTACCACCACCATATTTTACTGTTGGTATGATGTTCTTTTTCTGAAATGCTGTGTTCCTTTTACGCCAGATGTAATGGGACATTTGCCTTCCAAAAAGTTCAACTTTTGTCTCATCAGTCCACAAGGTATTTTCCCAAAAGTCTTGGCAATCATTGAGATGTTTCTTAGCAAAATTGAGACGAGCCCTAATGTTCTTTTTGCTTAACAGTGGTTTGCGTCTTGGAAATCTGCCATGCAGGCCGTTTTTGCCCAGTCTCTTTCTTATGGTGGAGTCGTGAACACTGGCCTTAATTGAGGCAAGTGAGGCCTGCAGTTCTTTAGACGTTGTCCTGGGGTCTTTTGTGACCTCTCGGATGAGTAGTCTCTGCGCTCTTGGGGTAATTTTGGTCGGCCGGCCACTCCTGGGAAGGTTCACCACTGTTCCATGTTTTTGCCATTTGTGGATAATGGCTCTCACTGTGGTTCGCTGGAGTCCCAAAGCTTTAGAAATGGCTTTATAACCTTTACCAGACTGATAGATCTCAATTACTTCTGTTCTCATTTGTTCCTGAATTTCTTTGGATCTTGGCATGATGTCTAGCTTTTGAGGTGCTTTTGGTCTACTTCTCTGTGTCAGGCAGCTCCTATTTAAGTGATTTCTTGATTGAAACAGGTGTGGCAGTAATCAGGCCTGGGGGTGGTTACGGAAATTGAACTCAGGTGTGATACACCACAGTTAGGTTATTTTTTAACAAGGGGGCAATTACTTTTTCACACAGGGCCATGTAGGTTTGGATTTTTTTTCTCCCTAAATAATAAAAACCATCATTTAAAAACTGCATTTTGTGTTTACTTGTGTTATATTTGACTAATGGTTAAATGTGTTTGATGATCAGAAACATTTTGTGTGACAAACATGCAAAAGAATAAGAAATCAGGAAGGGGGCAAATAGTTTTTCACACCACTGTATGACCTGCCAGAAAACAAGCAAGCAAGACTCCAAAAGCAGAAAGCTCAACTGACCGACATACAAAAACGGACAAGGCTCGATACAAACAATGCACGACGTAGACTGAAACGGACTTTTGGCAAAGCGGAAGCGAATCAATTAAAACTACAAAATAGCGCGTCACAAATAATGGACATGCAACAACGAGGCACTCAAACGCCACAAGCAAAACATGCCCGTCGCGGACATCAACGCCAGACAACGCCTTCAATAATGAGTCCACTATTGAGGAAAATTCATTGGGATTAATGAATGTCATTTGCAATCATTGTCATTCACTTAACTTCCCAGAAGAAACAACTGGCAATACAAATAATGAATTTACACGTTGTTGTCAAAAGGTGCAGATTAGACTGCCTCCTTTACATTCATATCCTGAATATCTACAGAAGCTTCTAACTAACGATGTGCCTGAAAGTAAAAACTTTATGAACTGCATTAGATCCTACAATAGTTCATTTGCTTTTGCATCTACCGGAGTACATATCAGGCCACCAAAAGGCAATGGCCCATACTGCTTTCGCATATGTGGTTAACAAAATGCACTATTATGTCCAAAAAATATTAATGTTAATCACATTAATAACCAGGTCATTTCATTACTTCCTGGAGAGACACGGCTCTTTCTCAGCTCTGACAAAGTTGACTCTGATGACAACAATGAACATCTGAATTTCCCCTTAGAATATTTGAACACTATTAACCCAGACGGATGACCACAACACAACCTTACCCTTAAAAACGGTGTTATTCAAGCAACAGTTCTTACAGAATCACATGCTAACAATACTGTTCTCATTCCTAGAATTGACCTTACGAGTTCTGACCTGGATTTACCTTTTACATTGAAACGCCGACAGTTCCCCATTAAACCTGCATTTGCCATGACCATCAACAAATCACAAGGACAAGCCATGGACAAGGTTGGCATCTACCTCTCTGAACCCGTTTTTGGACATGGACAACTATGTTGCCTTCTCACGTGTTCGACGTTCATCTGACGTTAAAGTTATAAATGATCCATGCCAAGGAAGACTCATTCAAAGACAAGACACCATCTTTACTACTAATGTTGTATACAAAGAAATATTCCAATAAAACATTACTCTATGCCAAACACTCTATTTTTTATTTATATAGGCATCATCCAAACCTGCACACTATTCTATATCTAATTCATACATCTCACTCTTTGTCATGCCCCAACGCCAGGGGTTGGCGAGCGAAGCGAGCAGGGGGCAGAGCCCCCTAGTATGTATGTATGTGTGTATATATATATATATATATATATATATATATATATATATATATATATATATATATATTACACACACAGTGTTAGGTCCATAAATATTTGGAGAGACTAACTTTTTTCTAATTTTGGTTATGTACATTACCACAATGAATTTTAAATGAAACAACTCAGATGCAGTTGAAGTGCAGACTTTCAGCTTTAATTCAGTGGGGTGAACAAAACGATTGCATAAAAATGTGAGGCAACTAAAGCATTTTTTTTTTTTTTTAAAAAAACACAATCTCTTCATTTCAGGGGCTCAAAAGTACTTGGACAAATTAAATAACTGGAAATAAAATGTTCATTTCTAATACTTGGTTGAAAACCCTTTGCTGGCAATGACAGCCTCAAGTCTTGAACTCATGGACATCACCAGATGCTGGGTTTCCTCCTTATTAATGCTCTGCCAGGCCTTTACTGCAGCGGCTTTCAGTTGCTGTTTGTTTGTAGGCCTTACTGTCCGAAGTTTAGTCTTCAACAAGTGAAATGCCTGCTCAATTGGGTCAAGATCAGGGGCCTCATGTATAAACAGTGCGTGCGCACAGAAATGTTGCGTACGAACGTTTCCATGCTCAAATCGCGATGCATAAAACCTAAACTTGCCGTAAAGCCACGCACATTTCCACACTACCTTATACCTTGGTGTACACAATTTCTCCGCTCGGTTTAGCAGACTGGCGGCACCCAGCATCAAAGCAGTGCTACTGTTCCTGTGTGGTCACCCTTTCTTTCTTAGCTCCACATTCCTGACGCGGCTTTATAAATACATTGAAACTAACTGCATATTGTTTATTAGTGTAATGCATCTGATTGTAATTAACCTGCAGCAATATAATGGTCCAGAGAATAGCCATAGTATTCCAAATACCATAACTGCTTTAGCGTTGTAACTCTCACTGCATCTTCTTCTTTCAGCTGCTCCCGTTAAGGGTTGCCACAGCAGATCATCTTTTTCCATATTACTCTCACAGCACCACTCGGAGTATTTATATCACTGTATCTGAGTGGGGAAATCACAGCAGCAGCTGATTGGAAAGAGAATTATCGGTATACAGCATGAAGCAGACGCTGCCTGAGCCACGGCAAAACACTTTAGAGACTTCCCAGTACGGACTTCGTGGTTTAGAAAAAAAGTTTCATCCCAAGAACTATAAACGCACACGGTCCATCAAGTGCTCCTTATAGAACTGTTTGTACTTATAAGTACAATTACCTCACTGTAAACTTAAACTACAGTTATAATATTGCACAACCTGCGCCACTTTATAACGCGCGTATTTACATACGAAGATGGTAATCATTTTTAAGATGAAATGCAGCAAAATATGTTGATTATACAGATAAAACTAACTTCATTTAAATAAATAAATAAATAATCTGTATTGTTAATAATTAAACATGTGAGGACACGGTGCCGCAGCGCTAGCTAGTTCATTGATTGTTCCTGCATTGCGTTGTATTCTTGCGCTGACGCGACACTGGAAAGATAGACGGATAGAATAATTAAACATGTACTACGAAGATATTTCCATGTTCCTTAAAAGTTCTGAAGAATCGGCGTTCTAAGCTTACAAATGGCTTCACGGCTATTACATAGCTGATTGTGTGGCGAATGGGTATTTGGAGAAAGAAAAGTAAGGACAGGAATTGGAGGATAGTACGTTTGAAAGAGACAGTACTTCTGTGATAAATTATGTCATTGAAGGTCGCGCATGGCGCAGCAAGCCTCTTGCGTGAGATATGAACAATCACTGCGCCATCGTGTTCCCATGTTTAATAACATGCTTTCATTCCTGTCGTCATGAAAAAGATATCACGTATACATCTCAGTATTTTAATTATTCAGAGAGCTGTAATATCACGAATGTAATGGATTCTGTGTCCTGTCGGAGAAAGAGAAAGAACGGAAGCACGTAGTGATTCACACACATAGAGCACATCGAAGATCAAACACAGAACAAAGCATTTAACGTGCTACTTGAGAAACTAGTAAAATAAACGATTTTAAGATGAAGTTTATGATGTTCTATTTTAATGACAAAATTATGCAATTAAAGTGGAAATTTCGAGATTAAAGTTGACATTGTGCTTTTTCCCCCCACTGTGTGCCTATTTTTTTTCTCTGTGCCCTAATAAGCTTTCATATGACACTCAGACGGTCCGCTGAGAGTCGCCTTTTCACGCCGACTTTGATATGCGATTTCTTTTTTATTTCGGTCACTGTGCAACTTTGTGAACTTGAGCTTTCAAGTTTCTCCGACACTGTCACCTGATCAACTTTCATTTGTTGATTATACCACTGTTTAAACCAACAAATAGTACGTTTTTCCTTTGCCTCCACTTGGTATTCGCTGAAATTCTTATATTTTCCCCCGTGCTTTTCCCCCATTGTCTTTTCACAGAAGGCTATTTATATCGATTTGCATATTCAAAGAGGCATAATTCTGGGATGAGTTGGGGCGGGACAGAAGATGTGTGCACATGCATTACTTTTCACGCTGATCGGGATTTATGTAGTGGAAGAACGTGAAAGTTTGCGTACGCACAGATTCCTACATCTGGATTTTTCTGTGCGTACGCACATTCCCGCTTTTGTGCTTACGCCATGTTATAGTGCGAGTTCTACGCACGGCGTTATACATGAGGCCCCAGGTCTTCTGCGTTGCCGAGTTCACTAGTGCTTGCTTTCTTTCTCCGGTTGTACCAAAACTGTAGATTTTGCCACTCGTAATATTGTAGCAATTTCTCGGATGGGTTTTTTCTGTTTTTGCAGCTTTAGGATGGCTTCTTTTACCTGCATGAAGAGCTCCTTTGACCGCATGTTGTCTGTTCACAGCAAAATCTTCCACATGCAAGCACCACACCTCAAATCAACTCCAGGCCTTTTATCTGCTTAATTGATAATGACATAACGACAGACTTGCCCACACCTACCCATGAAATAGCCTTCGAGTCAATTGTCCAATTACTTTAGAGCCCCTGAAATGAAGGGATTGTGTTCAAAAAACGCTTTAGTTGCCTCACATTTTTATGCAATCGTTTTGTTCACCCCACTGAATTAAAGGTAAAAGTCTGCACTTCAACTAGCATCGGAGTTGTTTCATTTAAAATTCATTGTGGCAATGTACAGAACCAAAATTAGAAAAAAGTTGTTTGTCCAAATATTTATGGACCATATATTATATACAATATTTTATATATATATATATATATCACACATATATATATACATATATATACATATATATATATATATATATATATATATACATATATATACACACATATATATATACATATATATACATATATATATATAATATATACATATATATATATATATATATATATATATATATATATATATATATATATATATATATATATATATATATATATATACATATATATACATATATATATATATATATATATATATATATACACATATATACATATATATATATATATATATACACATATATATACATATATATACATATATATATATATATATATATATATACATACATACACACACACACACACACACACATACACAGGGAACTCCAGTTTCTGTATTACAACGAGGAAGAGGCCGGAGCTGCCTTGAAAGTTTGAATATTGTAATCTGTTCAGTTAACCAATAAAAGGTATTATTTTGCAAGATGTCCCATTGCATCCATAATGGCTAACACGGTACAACACCCTACTACTAGTTAATACACTGAAGAACGTTGCCAAGAGTAACCAAAGTACTTATTAGAAAGTATCGGTATAAACTTCAGCATTACGTAGTTTCACAACCAGAACTCTCTTCATGTTTGTGTGGTGTCAGAATCTTATGGATATTCTTGGTAAAGATCTTGAATAGGAAAGTGGAGAATGTGATAACAGGAATCAATAAATTGAAAAAAAAAAAAATCAGGATATTTTTCCTGTTTAAAAAGTTACCAGGGTTTATTGATGTATATTGTACATCAATAAATAATTTTTTTAAGCAATTAGATTCAACAATAACCTCATTTATTTGGAACTCAAATCATCCACGTATCCAAAGAGCGACCCTACAAAGACCTAAGGCAGAAGGCGGCATGGCTCTACCTAACTTTCAGTTTTATTACTGGCCAGCAAACATACAAGCTATAAAAACCTGGAGACAAATAGATGAACATACACAGGCCTGGTCCACAACAGAAGTAAAATCCTGCAGTACTTCTTTATATTCCCTGCTTTGTGCCCCAATAAATGCAAGGTATCGGCAATATACTAATAACCCAATTGTGCTTCACTCACTCAGAATATGGAACCAATGTAGAAAGCATTTTAAGATGGAGAAGCTTTTATCTGTGGCACCTCTGCAAGAGAACCACCTCTTTCAAGCCTCGCAAACATGCAGTTTTTAATATCTGGAAAAAACTTGGGATTAAATTGCTCAGAGATCTTTATATAGACAACATCTTTGCATCCTACGAACAATTACATTCCAAATTTAACTTTCCAGCTACACATTTCTTTCACTATCTTCAAATTAGGAACTTTGTTAAACAGAACCTGCCCGATTTTCCTCATCTTGCACCCTTGTCCATGCTGGAAAAAATATTGCTCAATTTCAAGGAATTAGACACCATCACTGCAATATAGAAATTATTTGACAGTCCCTCCCTTTCAAAGATCCAAGAGGACAATGGGAAAAAGATCTCTTAATATATCAGAAATGGAGTGGAAAGTAGCAATGCAGAGACTTCACTCGGGCTCCATATGCGCAAAGCATACAATTATTCAACTCAAAATAATATATCGAGCACATCCGTCTTGCCTAAAACTGTCCAAAATGTTTCCAGGGCAAGATCCAACCTGCGAACACTGCAATCAAGTCCCAGCCCCACTGGGTCACATGTTTTGGGCCTGCGCCAAACTAACAATTTTGGACCAAAGTTTTTAAGTGCCTTTCAGACAGCCTTGGTGTCACAATCCCTCCTAACCCATTAACAGCTGTGTTTGGTGTTCTTCTAGATGGGTTTAAATTGGAGGACGGATGGACAAACAAACTGATTGCATTCACTACACTTTTGGCATGCAGACTTATTTTGCTAAACTGGAAGAATCCTAATTCTCCTCTTTTAAGTCAGTGGGTAACTGATGTTTTATACTATTTGAAATTGGAAAAAATCAAATATTCAGTTAGAGGATCTGTACAGAATTTTTTTAAAACCTGGCAGGATATAATCAATAAAAAATTTTAGAATAAGCTCTTAAAGCACCGAGTAAGCAATTATCTCCGTATTTCTTTTTCTTCTCCATTCATCTCTACTGGCATATTAAACTCATCAATTTAGGTATGTTTACAAGCCTTAAGTTTTACCCCATTGGCCTCTCTCTCTCTCTGGTGGGGGTCGACTAGCTTTTCAATCCTATTTTTTTGTAAAAATTGATCGATTTGTATGAAGGACTACAATAAAATTAATTTAAAAAAAAAAAAAAAGTTCCCAGGGTGATTGTATAATGTATTTACTACAATTACTACTCAAGATCATTTAAAACATAGGTCAAAACTATAGTTCTAAGGGGGTAGTGTACATATATTTTAATATGCCCATAATCAAAGTTTTTTGGGGGGATTTAAGCAATTACAGCTAAACATGCACAGAATAATATGCATAAAACATTAAAAAGGGATTGAATAAATATCCAGCAGCTAATCATATTATATCAATGGTCATAACGTGGAACAATCTAAACACCCTGTATTAGAAATCGTTATAATCGCTACTCCTTGGAAGTTGTCTAACAGGATTTGAGGCACCAGGAAGCTACTTCAATATTTAAAATTGGGAATGGTTGTGCCAGCTGGCCTTAACAAGGCTAACAAATTTCACCTGCTTTTTATAAAGGAAGCCCCTTGCTAGTAGTGATGGCGGCTAAAGCCCTGTGCAGATTTTGGGACTTCTTGATTGTGCCTGAAAAAATCTGAAGCTTGGGAACTTCAAAAACAGTGACATCTGGTGGTTTACAGAAACCTTTGCAGACGTGAGCTCAAGACAGTTAGTGGAAGAAGCCTGCATACAATCCCTTCTTGATTGCATAGCTTCAATCCACCACATGCACTACAAGCTTAAGACTGCTCTACATGCTCATTTTGATCTTATGATACTCGTGTCGTCATTAAAATGTACGTTACTATGCACAGCAATTTTCTACAATAGAATGTTTACATGTGTTGTCCAAAAGACGTTAACTTATTGCCCCGATACCATCATGAATATACTATATGACACCACAGATTAAAAATTGTGTTGCAACTTTTCATGTGAGATTTCTGTACTATGGCAATGTGAAAAAAATGTATTTTTCTCTCATCAGTGTTTGAAGACTAGTAGTACCAAGGAACAAATAATCATAGCGGGGTTTAATGAGCTTGTGAAACAGGGCACAATGAAAGAGACAATGTACAAGGGAGTAAGGAATGACAGGTTATAAAGGTTCACTACAGATGAAAAGTATTTACCTTATTGTCATATAACTGTATTAAACTAAACTACATTCTTAATCACTGTTTTCCAACTCTTGACTCCATACGTAATTCAATATCGTCTGTATAACACAAGTGGTAGATTCACATTCCCTTTTAAAGCACAGAGACCTTGTCCCTGTGTTTTAGTGACAATCAACGCTTTGGACATCAATCACATAGTAATTAAATTTAGATATGAACTTCGATATATACTGTATCAACAAAGCGTGTTTCATTACAGCAATACGAGATTTGATGCTTTAGTGTCAAATCTCATCTCTACTTACTAGTAGTAAAAGTATACTGCCATACAGGAGGTAAAGAAGAAGGTAAAAAAAAAGACAAAGAGTATGTTGATTTTGAAAGAAATAATAGTAACTGCTACTGCTTCCTTTAGTAAGTAACTAACTGTTTCTTGAATACCATCTTTTTATGTGGAAAATGTGCGTTTATAAAGTTTATATAATGTGAAACAAGTTGCTATATGGGACTTAAGCTTTCCTTTGAAACAAAGGATTCCTAGAAGATTTCTCTCTAATATTCAGGACTGAGGATTTAAAAAAAAAAAAAAATTGTGATCCCCCGCCTATCGCGGAAGTTACGTTCCTGACCCATCAGCGATAGGTGAAAATCTGTGATATAGAAAGACCATATAAATAAACTTTAAGACTTAAAATACCCCTCCCACAAGCTTTAAACACAACTTTGTAAACACATATGATATGTAGATGTTGGGCTAAGGATAGGAGTAACACCTCTCTTTATATATATATATATATATATATATATTATATATATAATATATATATATATTATATATATATATATATATATATATTATAATATATATATATATATATATATACTATATATATCAAAAAAAAAAAAATCTTGGTAGGGAGCCGAGACGCGATCTTCTCGGAAGACAATCTGACGTCCTGCGAGACAAGTCAGTGAGACAGGACAGCTGCTGTACAGGCTTTTAAATGATTAACGCGCACAACACACACCTTGGCAGAAGCAGCACAAGGCCAGTAGCTGATCCATCCGCTTCTCCTTAGCGTGCATTCAGCTCCCCCCCCTTCACAACGCGAGCGGGAAGGACACAAAGTGGCAGGAGTGTAGCGCACCTCCAGGGAGGTTGAGCGAAGCGATCGAGACCAGATCATTTCAGAGAGACATTTTGAAGACACGTGAGACTAGACGTTAAAACCTTAGGAAGCAAAACCCATGAGACGGTGACTTTTGAACGTCACGGCCTACTTACAAACAATTTAAAACAAGTTCACGGACATCTAACCTAGCAGTTGGAATTCTTTTGGCAGACACACTTCAGGTGCTCCCAGCTCTTAAAACAATGACAAGCAGAACACGCAGCTAGCCAGCAGCAGCAAGCCAGCAGATGATCCGAGTGTTTCTCCTTACCGTGCGTTCAGCCCTCACCCTGCCCCCCCACCCCTTCAGAACGCTAGCGGCAGAGACGCGAAGTGGCAAAAGGACAGGTGTTGTACATGCTTTTAAATAATTGATGCAAAGTGTGACAAGCAGAACATGCAGCTGGCCAGCAGCAGCAGCAAGACAGCAGCTGAACCGATCGCATCTCTTTAGCGTGTTTTCAGATCCCCATCCCCAAACACAATGCGAGAAGCGTTATAAGTTCCGCGAGAAAATAAGCAGGAAATAAAGGACAAATATTGTTTTACAGTAAAAAATGAAAATAATGCATATGTAACAATTCCCATGAAAATAATCTCTTTAAATTGTTTATCCGGTAAACCAAACCTGGGGGTGGGCGAACGAAGTGAGCAGGGGGCGGAGCCCCCTAGTAATAATAATAATAATAATTAAAAAAAATCAGATATAGCAGGGGTGCGATAGCTGAACCGCGATATAGCGGGGGATCACTGTACACTGGCTTCAATACATTTTGTAAAAATATGACTATCCACATATGAAAGGCACATGGCAAATCATACACCTCAACCAGAGGATCGAAAGCTTTACCTCTTAAGAGTTTTCCTCACAGTGGAGTGCAACACTGTAAACATACACTTTCAACTAAATGGTAGGTGACTTTGTTAGGAGGTTTATGGCCCTCTTTTACAAGAGATAGACAAATTTGTGCACAAGAATAAGACTGACCTTATTTACAAAAGGCGCACAAGAAGTAATCATGTGAAAATATGTTTTAGTGCAAAAAGCTGAATACTATTTTTGCTTAGGACATGAGAAAATTCTACTGAGCCAAAATTTTTCATTTGTATTTATTGTACTATCAAAATAAACTAATGTGTATTTGATGTAAAGCTGAAAACAAATCCCACAAAAGCAAAAGCAGTAGTTGTGTCAGACTGCAAGGTCTTACCTCTTCCAAACAGTCCCAAGTCGCCACCTTTATGAGCGGAGCTACAGTCACTGAACTGTGAAGCCAAAGTCTCAAAATCCTCTGCTCCGGACTTTATCTTTTCAATATATTCTAATAAAACAGGAAAAAAAAAGCAAACACACACACACACAAGGACATAAATCAGCAGGCATAGTATATTACACAAAAGTTAAAGATTACATGTTGTAGTTACAAAGACAAAAGGTCAGTTCCTTTATTTTTTGGGATGGTTGAAGCACACCTCACACTATTACTCAATTCCCTTCATCGCCAGCACATAGACACCAATAGCAGTAGTTGTCTTTAGATGTCACATATTGAGTGTGTGTTCAGTTGATTAGTAAAGATTTAAAAAAAACAAAACACACACACCCATCCTACACAGAGTGCTGAAATTCCACTAACATAGAAAAATGCAGTATAAACAAATGGAAACATTTGTCACAAGATTTAATATAATTTAGCTAGGTGATGTTATCCTGTGAAACCTGTAAAGCCACCAAGTGATTTCTAAAAAAATCGAAATGTACTTTACATATTCTGCATTAAAGATGGTGGGGAAAAAAAAAACTAAACACACCACACACTAACACTGTTGTATGAAATATCATAATGTAGCGCGGTAAAAAGGAAACTAAAAGCAAACAAAGGATGATTGTATGCGTGTATGGTATAATAAAACCAAATTTTACCATTTTGACTCAAAGCGAAATACCAATGTGGACATAAGCATTGACACCTTCCAGTAACGAAGGGAGGAAAACCACTGAAAAGACTGCCGCTTCAGGAATGCTGCACTGTTTAAAAATGTAAAGAACTAGAAGATTGGTGGGGAAGAGGAAACTGAAATTTCTGAAGCTGTACTATATTTAGAAATAGATCTGGGACATTAATAATTACACACAACAATGACTCAGAATGCACACTGAAAATCTGAACCACAAAGGAACTAAAAATTTGCTCCTGGGTAACTATTTGAATTCTAGGATTACCAAATTCAAAAATCTACTTAAAATTTGAATCACCCATGATCAGAATTTAAATTTTTCCGATGTGTATATGTCAAATTGGCTTAAGATTTTGTTCTTAACTACTATTCAAAAATTTGTGTTCCTGCAACAGTCCCAGATGCAATAATTCATTATTTTCTTTATTCACTTTTCATCCTTAGGTTAACATCTTGGTATTTGTTTTCATATGAATTACAAAGCTTCTTCTTTCTACCAGAATTATATTCTATGTACGTTTGCCAATCAGTCAGAAGTATTGTTCATCAATGCACTTTAAAAAAATCCCCCCCCCACCCCAAGAACAGCAGTCTTTGTACTCGTTATTTGATTTAGCATTTTCTTATCTAGGAGCATCTGCTATCCAGTACAACAATGGATATTTAACACTTATTTAATGGATAACTTGACGTGTGGATTATGTGACCACACAGTTCCTCATAGATGTTTGTATATTGTTTTTCTGTAGCCTGGCATTGCTACCTATAAACATCCATCCTATCAGAAAGTTAGTTCCCTCCATTCACCATTTAAACAGGAGATAAAACCAACACTACGAATCACATGAGGTAATTAACATATTTTTGGATGGAGTAAAAAAACAACCTTTAAAAACTGTAAAAGAGGTGCTACTAAGCCAACTATTAGGAGATAAATTAGCAGGGCTGTGTGTTTAAGAAAAGCACAAAATACACTTATTTCCCCAAATTATTCACTTTGGCCTGGCTTCAAACAAAAACACCATAAATGCCTAACTTGCAAGACCACATTATTTGAAAAATTATTGCACTCTGTTAAGTGAATGGTGTAGTGATGTTGCAAAGATGTTGTGCTTCCTGAGAGCTAATGGGGAGACTTCTTTTGTTAAATTTTCTTCAGAGGCTCAACTTTCTCTAGTCCAGAGGATTGCAGTCATGGTTAACCAAAATATATAAACTCTTCAGTGGACGAGACAGCATGCTTGGGCATTCACGTTTTGTCCACACTACTAACAGGATATATTTAGCACCTCACTGTACTTGACTGGAAAATGAATGAATACAAAAAATAATGTGCTTTATTAGGCAAAAAGATCTTATTCAGAAGCTGAACAGCAGTTACTGATTTACAGTTTTATATCACCAAGGTGATTACAGTTTACTTTTTTTAAAGCTATTCAGTGATATTACCTAGGTGATGGTGTTTATGGGAAAATATCTGCTAGCAACACTTGGAACACTGTAGCCTTCTTAGTTAAAATCCTGAAGTGGCATTTAAAATGATGTACAATAAAACAGAGGGGCATGGAAGGAGAGTGATCTTGATATCTTTTAACAATAAGAATTGCTTACTCACGCTGTATAAGTTCCAGAGCTTCTTCTTTTGATCGGGTAATACGTTCCTGACGCCATGAAGATGGTCGCCGTGACTGGTTATGTTTAACCAGCAGGTGTGCGCAGCGCACTTTGTCAGGCTCCCCCTTGTCATCACTACTTGGCCTCTCCCACTGGCTGGCATTTGTAATGTGATTGAAATAGTACACACGGCCTTGTGACACAAAAAAAAAAAAAAAAAGTATGAACAAAAATAATTTGAAGGACAGCAAAGAACAATTTTTCAATGAACATAAGTAATTACTGGAAATTGGATAAAGGAAAAACTGTCCAAAACAAAAACCCTAAAAAAAAAAAAAAAAAAAGAGACAAATCTATATATACCCACACTTTTTTTTTTTTTTTTTTTTTTTTTAAATAGAACTTAATACACACAAAACAAAATAAATTTCTGATCTAGGACAACTGAATGTAAATGTTAATTGACCATGAGTACACATTTTCTTTTAGTAGATGCATAGAAACAGAAATTGGTATTTTTGTAGCATTCTTTCCTTAAAAATGGTCAGAGGAGAGGATCAAGAAGTTGACTTAATTGTATGGAATTGGTGAAGATAGGCAAATTAAACATAGGTGGCGAAAAAGTATTGAAATTTTTTGATCAATTAAAAACAATCCTGCTACTTTGTGCATTTTGCTTTTTTAGAATCATGTATAAGAATGAATATAACAGTGCTTAAACTGTCACTGCACTATTTTTGTAAATACATGTGGATTGAATGCAATAAAATTAATTCTACATTCCTAGAGCAGTGGAATTTCAACATTCACTGAAATGTGCAGTTTGTAAGTATTGCAAATTTAAAGCCTAAGCACTCCAACACACTACAAGATATGGAATGGCTCTTCAGCTATAGCTCAAATGGGTGCGAAAAACTCAATCTATACTGAATGTAGAATTCAAAAATGATGCCCAAGCAAAAACTTGGAAGAAAAGCAAGCAATCACAGTTGTAAAGGAGTCATAACAGTGTCTTTGGGATCCAAGAATGAACAGAGTTAACCTTTTCAACACACCACCCAAACAGGTACTACTAATAATGTAGATTGCTCAGGAGGAATTAGGCAGCCGGTTAGTCACATCATCAGAAATGTGACTTTGTTCAAGCCAAATGTGGACTCTCCAGGGGTTTACTTTCTCCAGGAAGGGTAGGGACTAAAATTTGTTTTCCTCTGCTCTCATCAACTGGCCCTATCTTAGGTATACTGTTAATGGGCTTATAATGTTTCGGTTGACCATACTGAAATAATACTTGTAAATGTATGTAAAAACCTAATGTAAGCTTCCTTATGTAATTGGTTAATTGATCTGTTACTGCACTGTACCAACCATTTACTTACTTAGCACTATACTATTAAAATTCTGATACAACATTTGAAAGCTGCTGTTGTGAATAAATTGATAGTTCCAGTCCTGAAAGGCTAAGGTTTATTTCTGTGTGAGCTGAAATTAAGTTCAGCAAGCAAAAGTTGTGGTGGCCAATGTCCTTTTTATATTATATACAAATTTTTGTTTTTTCCTTCAGGAATACAACAATTCTTTATGACATACATTCAACAAGGTGCTGGAAACATTCTTCAGGGATTTTGGTCCATATTTATATTACAGCATCAAACAGTTGCTGCAGATTTGTTGACTGCACTATCCAGGATGCAAGTCTCCCATTCTACCACATCCTAAAGGTGCTCTGTTGGATTGAGACTTGGTGACTGTGGAGGCCATTTGAGTATTGTGAACTCATGGTCATGATCAAGAAACCAGTTTGTGAGGATTTGAGCTTTGAGACAGTTCCTTCCTGCTGGAAGTAGCCACCAGAAGTTGGCTACACTGCGGTCATAAAGAGATGTGCATTGTCAGCAACAATATCGGGAAGCCTCAGTAGCCCGTTTTTAGCTGATAAGAGTGGCACCCAGTGTGGTCTCCTGTGCTGTAGCCCATCTGCTTCAAGGTTCAATGTGCTATGAGTTCAGAGATGCTCTTCTGTATGCCTCAGTAGTAAGGAGTTTTTATTTGAGTTACTGTTGCCTTTCTATCAGCTCGAACCAGTCTGGCCATTCACCTCTGACCTCAAGAGACATTTTCTCCCAGAGAACTGTCACTCACTGGATATTTTATTTTTCGGATCATTCTCTGTAAACCCTAGAGATAGTCTTGTGTGAAAATCCCAGTAGATCAGCAGTTTCTGAAATACCCAGTCTATGTAAAGCATTACAGAGTATCCCTGTTTAATTAAATAATATGGAACATTAATTAGTATGTAAGAATCAAAGAGGGTTGATATTTTATTTCTGAAACAGAATTTAATAACTCACAATGGCAACAACAAGCTGAATGTCATCATGATGCACACAGATTTTGTGTCTCTGCAAAAACACTGAACATAATTAAAAAATATTTTAATACCAATTACTGGTTGATAGCCCTAAAACAAACACATGGGCTCTTCTCACGAGGAATCACTCTGAGCTAAATTTAGACAATGTGATGATCTGTGAGATACAAAACTGAGTATTACTAGACTTTCTGCAGAGATTGCTTAGATTTTATAAACATTTCTGCTATTACAAGTAATTTAAGGGGAGTTTTGTTAGTTGATTTTTTATTAGGTTTAATATATTGATACATTCTAGCTTACAGGGACAGGATTTCAGATAAACAGTTTGCCAAATAAAAAGGAACCATACATTTCAATATACTGCAGATCTGAATCTCAACATTTAATCCTTAAAAATAAATTTTCAGGTAAAGACTACACTGTAGGGCCCCTGACCATTCTTATCTCTACTATTCATTACATTGACACTTTGCACGGTTTTATGTCATTCTTTCTAAAGGTTTTTCCCAAACATGTCAGAAGCATTTTAGGTTCAGCTTGTTAATGCTCCAAGAATTTTTTATTAAATATAATATATCATGAATTTCTGAACTCCCCCCTTTATTATTTAACATTTGGAAATTTAAAATGACACCTGCAGGCAAGCAATGAAAGGGAAGTAAGTGTCCAAATGCTTACACACTTGAGTAAAAACAAAGCATTTTCTTTTCAGCTTTTTAAGCAGTTTTAAGCAGTTAATTTACTGGTGTAAGCTGAAACAGTTCAATTTTTTAAAAATATTAAAATAAATCTTGATAAATTATTACATTATTCACTAAAACTAAGGTTTTTACTCAAATTTAAATGTTTCTTACAGTCATAAAATCAACTTGACACTTAGCTTTAATGAAATACTACTCACAACAATAGAGCAGCACACCTTACGTGGAAAAAGTGCTGAACAACAAAAAATGCTGAACTTCTTAAATCAACAAAAAGTTAAACCAGAAAAACCTTAAGAGGTAACGTATAGACACTAATAAAAAATTCTATTACGCTCTTCAGAATCCAATAAACTTTTAACACACACAATTCAATGGATTAGGGCTACACTAAAAAGGCACACAATGCACTTGGGTCTTACTCTAGGAAATGTGTGTCAGAGTTGACTACTGTTACTTTCAATATGAAATAAAATAGTGCTGAATAATTAACTCCAGAAAATGACAGTAGACCACATACAGGAACCCCTTTCATACAGGCCATACTTTAGATTTGAAGACAGGACTCTCAGCCAATGAACTGGGGGGGGGGGGGGGGGGTGGGGGGGGGGCTTCAATTTAAAAGTACAACCTTGTGTGGGGGGGGCTGCCTGCTTGTAGACTACTGTCATTTAGAGTTTATTTAACAATATTTTAGCAAAAAATACATGCGTTTTACACTCTGCGTGAATACAATTGGATGACCCAACATGTGGATCATATGACAAGAGTAACTCAATTTTTTATGGACATTTTTGATACTTTTTGTGCTGTTCAGAAGTGGTCACCATTGGATCCAGTCCTAACAAACTTTGATACCAAACCTCTGTAATCACATGTTACAGTTCCTAACAGGGTAACTAGAAGATATTTCGACCTTGAGTGAAGTACACCTTAGTACTGAATGTACTGTGTAATAGTCATTGCTAGGAAATGTGGAGGAATTTGCATGAATTGCAGCTAGTTTTTTTTTTTTTTTTTTTTTTTAATTAGACAAAAAAGGGGCAATGATGATTAAACACGAAATCATAAATACAGAAGATGCCCAAATGAAGGTACAATATATAAACCTGTTAAAAATAAAGTAAATGCTTTTACGTCCTGGGTATAATGCTGGAACATGCGTCTCAACAAATAAATGCGCTAGAGACTTAAAAATGCATTTTCACTCTACAAAACACAAAACTTTTGTTAAAGGAGAAAGCTAGTCAGCTATTTTGTGAGACCAAGTAAAAATGAGAGAAACTAATTGCAGCTTATGGCGTTTTTGTATTACAGAACAGTTACACATCATTGAAATGTCTAGTGGAGGAAAAAAGTTTATGTATGAGATTGGGACAGTTTGGGTAATGCCTACTTGCTTTCAAAGTGCTTCATTAAACTGACACTTTTTATACATCATTTACAGTGAGGTCTTCTCCTACATCCTAAGTGCCTTCAATTTGTCATCAGATGTTAATAAATTTTGCTTTTATGAAAGAAACAGCAGGCATTCAAGTATTTTAGCCCTCCTCTGGTTGAAATAATTTCAAGTCTGGCCCCAGACATATAAAATCCTATTTTTTGCCGTTGACTTTTTTACTTATATGTGATAGGATTTTAAAAAATGGTTTACCTAAATATTTCCTCAATGTTTAAATTTCTGAATTTATAGCATAAATAAGATCACAGTATCAAATTTGACCCCTCCTTTAAGTAAACGGCAAAAAAAATTAAATTTGCCTTTTTGAATTTAAATACTGTATAATAAGCAAAAGAAAACTTATTAATTCTATCTGTATTACAATAAATGAAGGGATGAACTGCTTAAACATTCTTCATTTGTCCGGAACACGCTGAATGAAGTTATTGTATATGTGAATTACAAACCCTAGGTAAAGACTTGTGCATTTATTTGTGTAAAAATAGTTTCTTTTTTATATCATTAAAGTCACTATGATAATTGTTTTGTATCAAGGAATATTCCTTCTTTTGAAATATGTATTTTGTTCAAATATTGTTTGTAATTTTTTTCCTTATTGTACACAAATACACAAAGAACAATTATAGTGGAATTATTATCCTCATGTACTAAAGTGGTACTAATGATATATATGTAAAATGCATAAAATAAAAAAATGCTATTAGACAAAACATTTCAACCAGAGAAGCTAAAAGCACAGCAAAAAGTTTAAATGGACAGAGGTTTTGTTAAGAAAAAGTAAAAATGTCTAATTTAGTGTAAGTGGTCCTAATTTGGGGTGTTCATAGGAAGTGTAATGATTTACTTCATGACGTAGAAGTACATAATAAACGAGAATAGCTGTATCAGACATTTGAAATATTAAAATGTGTGGTTCAATTTACATATTTAAACTCTAAATATCCTCAAATGTGATGGAAACGTGACATTTTTCACACTCTGACACAAGTATACAGAGGACTAGATCCCTAGTAAGGGGGGGGGGGTGGGGTGGGAAATCACCATATCATAATCATTGACAATGAAACAATCTAAAATGAAACTTCACACACTCATGTTTGAGATTTGTCATCTTTAACCTCCTAGGAGTGGCACTTAGAAGGCAAGGCCCACAGGTAAAGAATCAAACATCAAAAATGTTTTTATATTTGTGATCAGCAGCCTCAAAATAGCATAAAACAACATTCCACATCCCTATATCCTGGATTCCCACTTTTTTGAAGTTGACGCCTTGTATTCCTTTAGGAGGTGAACTGCTGAGGTCTGCTGATGTGCCATTGACAACTTCAAGTCCTTGTGAATTTTTTTGCTAAAGGAATTTATTGGTTTAGATAGATAGAGATAGATAGAGAGATAGATAGAGATAGATAGATAGAGATAGATAGATAGATAGAGATAGATAGATAGAGATAGATAGATAGAGATAGATAGAGATAGATAGATAGAGATAGATAGATAAGGGTGTAGTATTGTGAATAAAATATGGCACAAAAAAAAAAAAAAAGGACAGAAAGTGAAGGGATTTTGGGTCTAAAGCACAACATCATGCACATCTAGACTTGAAGACGTCAAATAGTATATCATAAGAGTCAGCAAAAAAAGAATTGATTTCAAAGCACGCATCAGAAATTCTCAATGCCACAATAAAAATGTGTACTTTGGAGAAATGTTTTGGAAATCAATTAAATCCTCCCCACCCCAATCCCGGTTCTCTTTTTTGAAAGGCAAAACATGGTAACCATAAGTTATCCTAGCTTGCAAATCTGTTGGGGCTATGGCAAAAAAAAAAAACTTGTAGAGACAAAGGGAGAACTTGCAAACTTCACACAGATTAATTACCAAATGAAGGATTGAAGCTAGGACTCTGTACAGGTAGCAGTTAGAAATGTACTTTATTACCTACGCACTAGATTCGGCTTTAGGCAGGCTGTAACACCTACCACAAACGACGTTGTCCCCTTAAGTGACGTAGATATACGGCGCAATTTCAACATAAATTCGGAGAGATTTCAAACCTTCCCATAAAAAAAAAAAAAATCAGTTTTGTCCTAAGGGCCTTGGGGGACAAGTGCGCATCTTCTAGTTGGGGTTGACCGTGTGCTGATGCTCACATGTTCACTTGAACGTATTCTTTCGCAATGTACTTTATTTAACCGTGAATCTAACTTACTGGTGGGAAAGCATCCAGTTAAGACATTGCTGCTGCTCTTAAAGGGAGGTAGGTCTATTTGTGACCCCACTAAACAGATTAAGCACTAAAAATCACAGGAACCAGAAGAAAACGCAAGCATTCACAATAATTTAAAGAAGAACATACACAGACACACGTTATATTCTTAAGTATTACTTTGTGTTGCATCACCATATACCTTGGGGTCCACAAATCTATGAAACAGCACTCGGATGCAACAAAATTGCGCTAGAGCTCAGCGCCGCACTGCGGACAACAGGACTGATGTGAGCCCATTGAAATCGCCCACTGCTCCTTTAGAGTGAAATAAATAAAGAAAGATATCACCAGGGTTCACGCACACAGTTAAAGAAGTGTAATGCATGTACCTGAACTGCGGCTCATGCGCTTCTCCCAGCCGGAGGGTAGTTTCTCGTCATCTGCCATTTTTGAATGTTTCTACTCTCGCTCATGAAGTCACCGCCCACTTCAGCGCGCTCTACTTGAGCTTTTAACTGGTAGGCGCGCGAAGTGACGGACTACTTCCGCGACGCTTCCCGACCTGGAAGTATCGAGCTCTGCTATTGGTTGACGCTGTGCGGCGAGCCGCAGAGCCACCCCATGCCAGGGGTGAAGTGCTGCAAATGCGCCTGTGGCTGGCGCTTTTTTCCAGTTCACTTATTAGAAACATTTATGATAGGGTAGGGGAGACTTCAGTGGATCATCAAAGATTAAATAAAGCGTGCGAAGGCTTCAGATATTTTTTGCAGATATGCAGAGTATATAAACGATTATCTTGGATTTGACTTGTGCACTGAAAGGATGGATAGTTTGTGAATGAATTTTTAAAGACACTTTTACACTAATACTGGGGACTAGAATCAGTTGACGGCTTGATTTCAATTATTTTTCTTTATCAACAAATATATTGATAACGGACATTCACAGAACTTGTACAAGGTGTTTAGCAGCTGCTTTGCTGCAGTATATTGGTTTACTCGGTTCTGTTTTATCAAAACAAAATTTACTGTATTTGTCAAATACAGTTATACACACAGTACAATGTAGTGAAATGCTTAGTTGCTAAACTCTAAAACTCTCAGTTCAAGAACAATACAAGTCTGAATTGGCGTGGGAAACCCAAATAAGAAATGCAATGATTGACTTCATGAGAAGTACGTACATTCAATTGAAATGTTTTAAGTCTAAATGTTCTTGATTCTAATAGAAATTAGTATTTTTCACCCCCTGATAGAGGTCCATAGATGGGTGAATCCCTAGTAAATGTGAATTTCCCATTGGGATGAATAAAGTATCTATCTATCTATCTATCTATCTATCTATCTATCTATCTATCTATCTATCTATCTATCTATCTATCCTGCCTACTATACTAAAATTATATATCTATCTATCTATCTATCTATCTATCTATCTATCTATCTATCTATCTATCTATCTATCTATCTATCTATCTAAAAAATCAAATGTCAAAAATAACATCATATTTGTAATCACTGACCTTGAAATAGTCTAAAACGAAACCCCACATGCTTCAATTTGATATTTGTCATTCTTAACCTTCTGGGAGTGGCTCTTAGAGAGTTAGGACCACCAGTAATGGATCAAATATCAAAAATCTCTCTATATATAAAAGCCAACGTCTGTACATCTGTTTGCCTGTATATCTATCCACTTTTTGTGAGAGACCTACTTTACGGATTTAGATCTGTTTTTATTGTATAATTTACTTGAACACTCCGGTTGATTTTGCAGCTTTTCTCATCGCGCTATTTATCATAGTTTGGTTGTGGCACCGATTTATTCACGTGAATCTGAAAGAGAGTGTCTGCGAGCAGAGAGGAGGGGGAGGCATGACCTCAGGAGTAGGGAGCCAGGTGGGGCCATCCTCACTCACGCGCCAGCCTCGGTTTGAGTCGCTCTACCTCTCGCGACGTGTTGGAGCGCACCTTTCCTTCGCTTAGCAAGTGATACCTGTTTGTTCAACAGACATTATCATCTACAGATTGTTAAGGAGTAATGTTTGACGTTTTTGAGTGAGAGATCACAGCTATGTGTGTTTTAGAGGGTACCTGCTCATTGGCAGAGATATCACGGCCATGTGCTTTTCTCCCCATGCGGGGGACGCTCTCCCTTCAGAGCTGAACACGATCAGATATACAGTGCCAATGTTTGACCTACCTTCCACTTCTCCAGAGATACCTTGCCAATTTTTACATTTTTGGCAAGGAGATCACAGCTACATTCTCGCCCCTGATAGCAAAACCAAAAATATTGTATATCAAGAGGCCCTCTGATACAAAAGCTATCAATATAAATTCTTCTCAATACAAATTATTACATTTTTTTAAATCTTTTTATTGATTTTTAAAGTTTGTCTTGTTTTACTGCTACATGGGTGGAGCTGCAGGGGACAGCTAATATTATAATATTCGTAATCACCGGCCTCAAAATAGCATAAAATGACACTCCGTGTGCCGAAAGTACCAATCCCCACTTTTTCAAATTTTTGTGAAAAGGAGTAACTTTGACCCCATGTATCATAATAGGGTCTGAACTTCTGGGACTGGCTGATGTGGCGTGCACAACTTCAAGTCTTTCTGATTATTTTAGCTGAAGATACCTATTGATGTACTCTTTATCAAAAGGGTGTCATTTACTGCACAAAACATTGTCCAAAAATGGCTTAAAATGTAGGGATTCTATGGTTTGGAGGGACAAAAATAGGGGTGGGGCACCCCAAAAAGCTTGACATCTTGCATAACTAGACACCAAGACAAGTTGAATGGTATATTATATGTGGGGGTTTTCTCATACCGGTAAAACAGGAGGTGTCAGATGAAAAGAAATGGTGATTTGAAAGCGTTCATAAGTAATTCTTATGAACGCAATATAAAAGGACAATAAACAATAACAAATGACTTTACAAATATCAGTAAATATCACTGTGTTAAATGAATACAATAGTATGCATTACACCAGTTTTACAAATCTTGTGACAAACAATTAAATAAATAATATCTTAAATAACTCAATAAAAGAGAATCATGAAAAGGGCATCATGTAGTTATGCACACCTTGCTCATTTAAGATGCAGGTGAACTGTGGAGAGAAGCCCCTTCAGGATCTCTCTGATCTGGTCTTCAGGCAATACAGAGAAGAGACCATTGTTAAGGTGGCTGGTAACATCGCCTGGTGTAGATGTTCTGGAGGTTAGTGAGTGCACATCAAGTGATGCGTTCAACCAACCGCACCACTCTCTGCAGAGCCTTGTGGGCCTATTGTATGCCATTTCCAACCCAGGCAGTAATACTTCTTGTCAGAATACTTTCAGTGGTGGATGTGTAGAAGTGTTTTAGTACCTGAGAAGGTAGACTGAAATACCTGTGGCATCTGAGATAGTAAAGATGTTGTCGTACGTTCTTCACCAAGGTGTGGATGTGGTGAGATCATGTCAGGTCCTCTGTGAGGTGGACACCAAGGTATCTGAAACTGTCCACCCTCTCGACGTATCTGAAACTGTTAATACTGAGTGGGGTGATAGTGTCTACACTATTTTCTCCCCAAAGTCCACAATCCACTGCTTTGTTTTACTGACATTCAGAAGAATACTGTTGTTCTAATACTTGTATGACAGATTCTCCACTTCATCCAGGTAAGCATACTCATTGTTGTTAGAGATCAGGCCCACCTCAGCTGCATCATCAGCAAACTTGACAATGATATTATAGTCATGTGCAGCCATGCAGTCATATGAGCAGAGGGCTCAGAACACAACCCTGTGGAGCCCCGGTGTTGAGAGTGTAGGATGATGAAGTGTAGCTACCCAGTCAAACCACCAGGGGTCTGTCTGTAAGGAAGTTAAAAACCCAGCTGCACAGTGAAGTGTTCAGACACAGTTCCTTGAGCTTGGTGATGAACTTAGAAGGGTTTATTGTGTTAAATGTACAAGAGTATATAAATATCATTCACACATCATTCCTTTTCTTGTTGTCCAGATGCACCAGTATTGTATGAGAGATCAAGATCCTGTGTGGAGCTGCTGGAAAAATATACGATCTTAAATGGATCTAGTTCTTCTGGCAGAGAAGAGAATACAGGTACGTATGTCTTGACTTTATGCTGTGTCGTACAGCAATTTTTTTTACATATTCTGTGATATTAACCTAATTGTATGCTTGTTATTGATCGAACTTCCCAGCTGGGCACTGTTATTCCATACTGCAGTATGTGCCTGCTCTTAAGGTGAGGCTGATGTTAGCTACTTATTCGCAACAACTTATTGGCATCCAGTCAGCTACTTATTCACATAAATTGTGTAAACTAGTAACTTAAGTAACTTATTCAACATTAACAGCAAGATAGATGGCTTTGATAAATTAAAATTGAGTCTTACTTGGCCCAATGTGTTTCCATGGGTCAAATAGCCAGGTGAATTTGGCATACTTCCTTATCTAATAAAAGAGACTATGATATTTAGTGGGCACTATACAGGATTAAATGTCATTGGGCCATCTTAAATTTCAGTTTCAAGGAAAGACAGATGCCTTTGTTATGTTGCAGTTGAATTTTACCTAGCCCAATACGGGTACCTGGGTCAAATGGACTCACAAAGTTGACATACTCCTTTATCTAAAAAATGCTATTTACTGTAATTTGTAAAGGGTACTGTAAAGTGGTAAATGGTGCCAGACCACCTCAATTGTCATAGTTTCAAGAAAAGGCAGATTCCTTTTTTTTAAATTGTAGTTGAGTTCTGCCTGGCTTAAATGGGTAAATGGGACACATTGACTGGCATATCTGGCACTCTGTCTTATATCTAAAGAATGAGAGTTACTGTGATTTTTAAGGGACAATGTAAAGGATTAAAAGGCATTGAGCCACCCTAATTTTTCACTGTTTTGTAACAAGACAGATCCATCCATCCATCCATTTTCCAACCCGCTGAATCCAAACACAGGGTCACGGGGGTCTGCTGGAGCCAATCCCAGCCAACACAGGGCACAAGGCAGGAAACAATCCCAGGCAGGGTGCCAACCCACCGCAGGACACACACAAACACACCCACACACCCACACACACACTAGGGCCAATTTAGAATCACCAATCCACCTAACCTGCATGTCTTTGGACTGTGGGAGGAAACCGGAGCGCCCGGAGGAAACCCACGCAGACACGGGGAGAACATGCAAACTCCACGCAGGGAGGACCCGGGAAGCGAACCCAGGTCCCCAGGTCTCCCAACTGTGAGGCAGCAGCGCTACCCACTGCGCCACCGTGCCACAACAAGACAGATGCCATTGCTAAGTTGCATTTGAGTTTTGCACCACGTAATTAAATATGTTTTTAAATTGTATACAAATATGGAAGTTTTACTATTAATTAGATAAATCATTCCCAAATTTCATTCAATAACTATAAAATAAATGTACTCCATTTATTAAGTTGCTATAATATAAGGAACATTATACTTCAATATTATGAAATTTAGCTAAATTATATTATATTACATTATACAAAGTTATTGTCTGTTTTACCTGCATTTTTTATCTCTCTTTAATTTAATATTGTTTCCTTATCAGTATGCTGCTGCTGGAGTAGGCTATGTGAATTTCCCCTTGGGATTAATAAAGTGCCCTGTGTGAAAAAGTAATTGCCCCCTGAACCTAATAACTGGTTGGGCCACCCTTAGCAGCAATAACTGCAATCAAGCGTTTGTGATAACTTGCAATGAGTCTTTTACAGCGCTCTGGAGGAATTTTGGCCCACTCATCTTTGCAAAATTGTTGTAATTCAGCTTTGTTTGAGGGTTTTCTAGCATGAACCGCCTTTTTAAGGTCATGCCATAGCATCTCAATTGGATTCAGGTCAGGACTTTGACTAGGCCACTCCAAAGTCTTCATTTTGTTTTTCTTCAGCCATTCAGAGGTGGATTTGCTGGTGTGTTTTGGGTCATTGTCCTGTTGCAGCACCCAAGATCGCTTCAGCTTGAGTTGACGAACAGATGGCCGGACATTCTCCTTCAGGATTTTTTGGTAGACAGTAGAATTCATGGTTCCATCTATCACAGCAAGCCTTCCAGGTCCTGAAGCAGCAAAACAACCCCAGACCATCACACTACCACCACCATATTTTACTGTTGGTATGATGTTCTTTTTCTGAAATGCTGTGTTCCTTTTACACCAGATGTAACGGGACATTTGCCTTCCAAAAAGTTCAACTTTTGACTCATCAGTCCACAAGGTATTTTCCCAAAAGTCTTGGCAATCATTGAGATGTTTCTTAGCAAAATTGAGACGAGCCCTAATGTTCTTTTTGCTTAACAGTGGTTTGCGTCTTGGAAATCTGCCATGCAGGCCGTTTTTGCCCAGTCTCTTTCTTATGGTGGAGTCGTGAACACTGGCCTTAATTGAGGCAAGTGAGGCCTGCAGTTCTTTAGACGTTGTCCTGGGGTCTTTTGTGACCTCTCGGATGAGTCGTCTCTGCGCTCTTGGGGTAATTTTGGTCGGCCGGCCACTCCTGGGAAGGTTCACCACTGTTCCATGTTTTTGCCATTTGTGGATAATGGCTCTCACTATGGTTCGCTGGAGTCCCAAAGCTTTAGAAATGGCTTTATAACCTTTACCAGACTGATAGATCTCAATTACTTCTGTTCTCATTTGTTCCTGAATTTCTTTGGATCTTGGCATGATGTCTAGCTTTTGAGGTGCTTTTGGTCTACTTCTCTGTGTCAGGCAGCTCCTATTTAAGTGATTTCTTGATTGAAACAGGTGTGGCAGTAATCAGGCCTGGGGGTGGCTATGGAAATTGAACTCAGGTGTAATACACCACAGTTAGGTTATTTTTTAACAAGGGGGCAATTACTTTTTCACACAGGGCCATGTAGGTTTGGATTTTTTTTCTCCCTAAATAATAAAAACCATCATTTAAAAACTGCATTTTGTGTTTACTTGTGTTATGTTTGACTAATTTTTAAATGTGTTTGATGATCAGAAACATTTTGTGTGACAAACATGCAAAAGAATAAGAAATCAGGAAGGGGGCAAACAGTTTTTCACACCACTCTATCTATCTATCTATCTATCTATCTATCTATCTATCTATCTATCTATCTATCTATCTATCTATCTATCTAAATTATTTTTATAAGAATTAATGTTGTGTAAAAGTGTCAGTTGCACGTCTCGAACTTTATTTGAAAGGGCAATATTCAAGCTTTATACCGAAGGCATAGTAACACCATTAATGTATAATAGTGGTGCCACTCTCTCAAAGAAAAGCACAACATAAGCAGCATGTTTTGAATTCTCCCAAAGAGTCTTTCATTATGTGTGACGAAAGGTGGTGACGTCACACCCAAGCTTGAGGACACGCCCGTTAGAGGGATTCAAGCGGTTATTGGTCGATAACACGGAGTCAAAGGCAAATGAAAACTTCCTGTTCCGCTGGCTGAAGGTTCGCTGGGAAGTCGTGGTTTCTTTAGAGTATAAATTTGTATGGAGGTTTTGGAGCATTTTGTTTAGGACATGTAAGTCTTCCGTTTCTTTGTTTTTATTATTTTTAAAACGTCAAGGAAGCCGAAACTGTTTTGTTAATAGTATATTTAATAAATACCAACATGTATCGCACTTGTCGCGTAACAGAGCTGAAAATCGCTATGAAATATTTACCATGCAGTTATTGTACTTAGAAGGACTGCGGGATTTGTTTTAACTCAATATACATTTTATTTTATGCTTTTATTCAGTTATTTTTTGGAATATATGAGAAAACCTACCTACATGTAGAAAGTCTACTGTCGCACGAGGAAAACGTGCAAACACAACACATGCCGAAACCGGGCGGACAACAGTCGCGAGACGGCCGCACTAACCACAGCTCCGTCCCCTTAGTTAATTCGTAAATAGTTTCGGGGTAAGCCGTGTCTCTAGCGAAGCCGAACTGAATGGATACAGAACATTGGTAGCTGTTGGTCTGATGCACGGAATTATTGCGACTAAATGACGAATGCGCATAAACTTTAAAGCCAAAGCACTAGGTTTAGTTTTGTATTTTAATAATTACGAAAGCAGTTGCTGATAAATTTTGAGTGGAATACTTGCATTCATCCTTTTACAATACGTGTGTATTTGCTTTTAGCAGCCGCTTTTATCCAAAACGACATACAAAACAGTGGAACATAATCGAGTAAAACATATGCCTGAGGGACAGTTCGGAAACAAGTGCTTCTGGAACAAGGGCACAACATTGATCATTACAAGCGAAGAGCTGAGAACAAAATACAAGAGAGTTAAACTTCCTAGGTCACAAAACATACTGGCTGGTAGAAATTCACCAAAGAAGAGAGACAAAACGCTTCTTAGACACATTAAGTGGGGTCTGAATTTCGAATGGAAGTGGGTAGCTCGTTCTCCTAATAAGGGGCTACACATGAAAAGAGTCTGAACTGAGATATGAGGGCATGCAGAGGTATCTTCATAAGACGCCGTTGTTCAGTAGATCTGAGTGTTCGAGGAGGAACACAATTCTCTTTCTCACAATCTATATGTATGTGTGTATGTATATGCGTATTTATGTACATGTGTGTTGACCCATTAACTACTCAAAGGCAAGCATCAAGGATTTGAAGTTAATGGGTGCCGCTACCGGGAGCCAATAAAGTGATCTGATAAAGAGCCTTAGCTGGTTGGAACATTTTGAATCATCTGTAGCAACTTGGTGACACATGCTGGTAGTCTTTCCAGCAGAGAACTGCAATAGAGTCAATGAGATGTCATATCAATAGATTTCAGAAAGTGTTCCTGACTATCTCCGATTTGTTTCATGCTTGCCAAAAATCACGTCATTATCCAAAGATAACTAGTGTGCAAAATGTTATACTTGTGTGTTCATTATTTGCTCAGATGGGATGGCTTTATAAAGGGGTGTGTCCCTAATTTCACTAAAATGGGAGTGCTGGTAAAAAATGGCAGTGTTCTCTAAGTCATAACATTTGAATTGCTAGTGCTAGACCAGGGATTGTTATGTAGAATTACGGGTCTCTAACATCTAAAATTGTTGGTCCATGTTTGCATATCTGCCAATTTCTGGCTTGTTGAAAATTGTATTCAAAATGTCTTTCATATTTTAGAATTACTTTGGCTCTCTGTATCTCCACATTAAACCACATCGGAACTTTAAAATATCGAAAGATGTTGCTCATGGTATAGTTCTTTTTCAGCACCTAGGTGCCTTACTGAAAGAAATCTAACTTTCTGATTTATGAGGCATTCAAAATGTAAATGATCATTTCACACATAATTTCAAATGCATATTGCCCATGTATGACAAAACCTATTCAAGGAATTGCACCACTGGACAGGGACCGAGCAGGGCTTAATCAGTAAATGCACTAAATATGAAATTGAACTAAATTATACTTACAAAGGTATCAAACATGCTATTCTGTTGAGCATGGATTTAGAGTAATGGGATCTTGCAGCCAACAAGGGGCCCACCTTGGGCTGGGTCCTGCATTGTGCCCAGTGCTTTTGGGGGTAGACTCTGGCTCCCAGCGACCATGAATTGGAACAAGGTAAGGTTGAGAATGTTATTTTATACTTTGTGCTGCTCATTTACTCTTGTCTTTGCCTGTTGGGTTGGTCATTCAAGTAAATATTTTGCTGTACTCCGTTCATGTGACAGTACTACTTCCGTCATCTCTGAGGGTACCAATAAATTTGTCCATGTCTTTATTTGCTAAAATTATCTGAAAAAAATGATTTCTTTGTTTCCTTTCAGACACAATGATTGAAGTGGTGTGCAATGACCGTTTGGGAAAGAAGGTCCGAGTAAAATGCAAGTATCCTTTATTTACAGAGAGACGTGTATGAGGAATTAACAGGTGAGCAATATAAGCAAAATTATATATCATGATATTGACAAAACTTATAGACAGTAATGACATCTATCATAGTAACACCTCAAAAATCTAAAAATGCCTTAAATGAAGTAATTTTGACTTGATTTATTTCAAAACAGTTACTAGTCTTTTTTTTAAACTTGAGATCAAACAAGATTTATTTTTATTATATTTGAATAGTTTTGTGAACTTCATGTATCAAACAGAACACATTTACCAAATAATAAATACTGTTTTAAAATGAAACCTGTCTTAGCAAATGCAAAATTTTTCAAAATAGGTTTTTCAAAGTGCCACTTGGCTTTTAATGTTTTCCCGCATCTTGAAATACGAAGGACATGGGGAGAGGAGAACAAATGAGATGGCATATGTGGATAGAACAAGCTGCATGCAAACTGAATTCTCTCTCCCCACCATGCATGTCTGTTTAGGGACAAGCAACAAAGGCAGTTTTCTAATATGCAAAACCATGGTAAAAACGATAATAAGAAATCGCCTTCTTTTTGACATGTCTCTACCGCTGTACCGCGCACCACTAGTGATGATTATTCTTTACTGAAACTGTCTTTTGTAAAACCTCTAGAAAAGGTGAATGTTTTAAAAAGCAACTTCTTATTGTTGCTGAAAAATAACCAAGAACAGTTGTATGCCATTTATTTTCCATGTGCTACTGTTTTTGATTTTGACTTCCAAGCTTCATTAGTCTAATCATTAAAAACATTTCTGTTGTATATGTGTACTTGTGTTGCTATGTGTACCTTAACTGAATTGTACAGCCCTGATGATACAATTGGTGACCTGAAGAAATTAATTGCAGCACAGACTGGAACCAGATGGGATAAAATTGTGCTAAAGAAATGGTAATGTATAATCCACCTCAACTTCTGTTAATAAAGAAACAGATGATTCGTGTGTTCATAAATCTTCTGACCAGCTGTACTACCAGTCTAAGGCAGTTTGAAATCTAAGTAATCAATGTAGGCCTCGGCATTAATGTTTGCAGTGTACTGTGTCCGTCTGGTTGGTATGTCTTGGTTACAATCCATTTGGTACAGGATTTGTAAATGCAGTGCTCATGTTTGTGATATGTTGGATAGCAGAGACATAGCAACTGGACTGGTGCACAGACAGACACAGAGGCACTTGTCCTTTTATTTTCTCAAATACAAAGTATAAGGAAAGTATTAATAATTGTCCAAAAATTCGACCTCGAGATTTTGATGAAAATACCATTTTTGGAATTGTGTGTGTGTGGACGCGATAACTTGAGTATGCTTTCAGTTAGGTAAACCAAATTTTGCATACTAGTATTAGGTACAAAACATCGATTTATATTAACTTTTGAGCTATTTCTGCTAACCGGAAGTGGTACTTTTTTTATTCAGGCAGCTGCAGAGTCTGATTTATTCAACTTTACTTTGTAATAATTGTTAAATATATTATTAATTTGATTTGTTGTTTAATGTACATTGATGGTTCTTTAATGTACATAATCTAAAAATCATTGTTTTGCTATTTACTAACCATCCCCATATCGGAGTGTACGAGAAAGTCAAGGGGAGACCACTCATGATTGTTTTTTTTTGTTTTTTTTAAGGAGGATGTTTTTGTTAACTGTAGCTGTTCCTATAATATAGCAAATTAATATTTGGAATGTTGACACATTTTGTATTTTAGGTAGTAGAATTGCAACATTTAAAAATGTGATATTTTCTCTGTGCCGCAGGGAAGGAGATACATGCAAATTGTGTAGTTCATTTGAAAATAAAATAAACCAAGTTTATTAGTTTTTAGGCCCTGGTGCAATCTAAATATAGTTGTCCATGAGGATAGCATAAAGTAGTCAAAATGTTTTGCTCTGTGTTGAAAGTTAGCCCCGAGCTTTATTAAAACTTACCGGAAAACTGTATTTCATTGGGCTTTTTAAACTTGAATGGAAAGTCTTTTGACATTTTAGGTATGTAAATAGTAAAACAGTTCCACATCGTGAATTTTTCAGTTACTTCAATATGTAAAAACGATGTGTGCCTCAGCAAAAATTCAGTCCAGGCTACGATTTTTGAAGTCCTCAACTATCCAGTTTTGTGACTCTGTGCCCACTGCAGCCTCAGCTTGCAATCCTTGGCTGACAGGAGTGGAACCCATTGTGGTCTTCTGTTGTTGTAGCCCATCCACCTCAAGGTTTAACATGTTCATTCTGAGATGCTTTTTCCTCCTCACCACAGTTGTACAGAGTAGATACCTGAGTTACCACTTGTTGGATTTTTTTTCACTCCATTTTGAGTAAACTCTCTTAGGAGATCAACAGTTACAGAAATACTCAAACCAGCCTGTTTGGCATCAGTTATGCTACCGTTGAAATTACTGAGATTAGATTTTTTTTCCGCCTTCTAGTGTCTGTTATGAACATTAACTGCAGCTGTTGACCTGAATCTACATGACTTTGAGAATTGTGCTGCTGCCTCATGATTGGCTGATTAGATAACTGCATGGATAAAGAGGTGTACAGATGTTCCTAATAACTGGCTCAGTCGATGTACACTTAATGATTTCTAATTGTGCATAGAAATAAATTTGACAGGCTTGAAGTGACTTAATGTGTGATTGGATGGGAAGAGTGAATAAGTGTGTGTATGATGGGTTTTAGCAGGGACCTGTCCCAAAATGTATATTGACCCAGATCAAATCTATATAGTATTCAACTAAACAAATCTCTTTTCTTTACAGGTACACAATTTTTAAGGATCATGTGTCGTTAGCAGACTGTATCCTTTCATTCCTGAAGGTGGTCATTCTTTCCTTTTTCCTTTATTCAAAAATCAGAGTGTTATGGTCTTTTTTCCTCTTCAACATGATGTTGTCTGATACTGTGAGTTAAAAGTATTGTGTAGGCTACATCTTGGCTGAATCTACCATTTCAGCTGGAAGGGCTAGATGGTGGTACTTTCTTCCCTACACTTCACTGCCACATGAAATATAAATACTCAATGAATTTTGGATTCTCCCATTTCACAAACTGATGTAATTGAAAGTAAAGTGAAAAATCACAGACTTAGGACAGTGAGTTTAAAATAAAATGCACAGAAGAAAGGCCAGACTCAATGACTGGTGACTGCTGACTACATTGTTCACATATGTCCAGTGAACAAAAGTGTCAATATAGCTATGTACAAAGTTCAGCACTAAAATGTAAAAATGGTGTAATCAACAGTAAAGCTGAGTAAAATAAGGCGCTTTTTAGAAAAGAAAAAAAAAGAAGGCTGCTGGGCATCACACTTTTTTTCTTTCATAATGTTTAATCAGACTGATGTTTTATTGCACTGGAGGACAAATATTCACCTTATTTTGTTTGTTAGCATGTGTTTCCTGGGCCTAGCTAATTTATGCCAGGTTAGTAAATAATGTAGAAATAGCATGTAAGTGGACTCGGTGACAAGTATGTCATATGGCAATGTACATGTAGACCCCAGAATTTTAAGCATGTACTCCCATACATTATGTAATTTAAATATGAAACATTCTTCTCTCATTTACTTCATTTACTTTTTGCGACAGTCAAATACGTGCTGCCTGACGGAGCAGGTGCTGTACAAAGGATAATTGGTGCAGCAAGTTCATTTACACTTATTTATTTGTTTAGCTGACACTTTCATCCATTACAACCTGCAACATTTGAACCGTTGATACAGGGCAGGATGGATCCCTGCTTTCATGTTGTTGATGATGCCAAATTCTGAACCTACCATCTGAATGTCACAGCAGAAATTGCAATTCCTCAGTCCAGGCCATGGTTTTCCAGTGTTCTTATTGCCCAATTTTGGTGAGCCCATTTGCAGCCTCAGTTGCCTGTTCTTAGCTGGCAGGAGTGGCACCTGTTGTGGTCTCCTGCTGCTGTAGCCCATCTGCTACAAGGTTTGGCGTGTTGTGTGTTCAGAGATGCTCCTCTGCACACCTCGGTTGTAACGAGTGCTTATTTGAGTTACTGTTGCCGTTCTATCAGCCCAAAACAGTCTGGGCATTCTTTTCTGACCTTTGGCATTAATGAGGCATTTTTATCCAGAGACCTGCCACTCACTGGATATTTTCCCTTTTTTAAACCATTCTCTGTAAACCTTAGAGATGGTTGTTAGTGAAAATCCCAGTAAATCAGCAGTTTCTGAAATCCTCAGACCAGCCCATCTGGCACCAACAACCAGGCCACATTCAAAGTCACTTCAATCAGCTTTCTTCTCCATTCTGATGCTCAGTTTGAACCTCAGGTTGTCTTGACAATGTCTACAGACCAAAATGCATTGAATTGCTGCAGTGTGATGGGCTGATTAGATATTTGCGTTAACAAGCAGTTGACGTATATATATACACCTTACAGGTATGATCAGAGTGTCAGCCTGTTACAATCAACAAACTACTTTTATTTGGCCCAAGTCCACATAGTTTAGTTCTGTTTTTAACTGAAAGGCGCTATATAAATTGTATTGTTATTATTAACAAATCAGGCTAATTAAAAGACACTACTCAAGTTGCATCCAGCAGGAGGTGCTAATTCCCTTGGAATTGTAGTTCTTTAAACTAGAAACCAAACGAAAAACATGACAGAATGCCAATGTTGCCCCTTTTCATTGGATAAAGGAAAGTAAATTGCAGAGAAAGGATGTCATTGGCTTGACTTAATGTTGATAGTCCATAGAAAGCTGTGCTGCCTTTTTGATAGTCCTGTTTTAAACTTTCTTCAGGATTTCACAGATGTTGCAATTCCATGTGTGTATTCCTAGGAACATGCATAATAATCAAAGTGCATTTGTATAAAATAACAATTTATGTTAACAGACTAACTAACCAGCAAAATTGTCACTAACCACTACAAGTTTCCTGTCGTCAAAGACCATAGCAGTGCACAAAACATCGATTGGTACCCACCTTCTAAATCTTGCAGTCAGAATGGGCTCTGGTTTGCTTTAACCCTGTTGTGAATCTGCTTAGGTCGCTATTTAATTATTCATTTATTTATATTTGTATCTTTTTTTTTTTTTTTAATTGTTTGATAGTGATATTTAAAATTGCTTAAATGTTTTCCTCTTCCTTAACTTGTTTTCCAATAGATGAAATTCACGATGGGATGAATCTGGAGTTGTATTACCAGTAGTGGCCCAAGAATGGCAGAATATTCCATCGTGCACTCTGCCTGTAGCTCTCCTGTGGTGAAACAGTGAGGGGCATTACTAATAAAATTTGTAATTATGTTTTGTGTCTATAAAATCAGATTTTTATACTTTGTGACTTCATCTTTCTCAATCTTTTTGTTGTAATGTTATTTTAAATTAATGCTGGCAATACATAGTTTTTTCCATCTGGGTGATGGAACATGACACTTCGACAAATAGGAGCAAACCTGTTTAAGTTGATATTTTTGTTATCAGAATAAAACTGAATTTGTTGTTCTTTTAAAAAAAGTACACCCTTTTTGTAATGTTTCTGAAAAACCTTGCACTACATCTTGGGGCTTAGTAATGGGAGTGTGTGAAATATAAAAATGTCAAAACAAAAAAAAATTTGCTGCATTCATTGAAATTACAGTTGTATTTATAAAAATGCATTTGATGCAATTTTAGATAAAGCTAATACCTTTTACAGTAACTGTAGATTAGTTAGGCAAATAAATAACAGAAGCTCTTTCTTTATGTACTACTTCTTTTTTTTTAAAACGTATTGAAGGTAATTTAGCTTGTTGAATACAGAAATGTTAACTACTGCATATTTTCAGCACAGTTAACATTTCAGCTAAAGGTGTTTTGCATTTGTTCAAATAGGGGGTTATAAATTACAGGTATTGTAAATTGGTATGGACTGATCCCGTCACAATTTTGAGTTTTTAGTGTCCAGCACTTTGGTCCTGCCACTACGATGTCTGCCTGAATGGAAAGCATTGTGGTGACATGGCTAAGGCACTGAACCTTAAACTAGAAGGCTGACAGTTTAGTAACCGTAAACAACCAGTGTGTGACCCTAGGTAGGTCGCTTAATATTCCTTTGCTTAGTTTGTTTAAAAAAAAAAAAAAAATTGTAATAAAAAAAATCTTGGGAAACGAGACTTTTATCCAGCGATGAGACGTGATCTTATGGAGAGAGACACTTTCACGTCACGTGAGATGACACTGTGTGTCAAGAGATTTAACCCCACCCGGGGCCGGAAATAAAACACAAAGTGTAGATGACAAAGTAGAATGTTGTAAAGAATTCAAAAACGTTGGCGCGATACACATGCACAGCAGGTTAGAGATTATGGAAGTATGAAAATTCGAAAGTCTCAAAAAAAGGATAGTAAAGATCACATTAGCGCAAACAAATTATTACTGGGTGAAATAACGGAACAGTGCAAAGAGATTGAATATATGGACATAGGTGATATGACAGAAGTATGTAGTTATTGTTTGGATTTAAAGTTTGTCAGAGATAGTCTAATTTGTGTTGCCATCAGGGATAAGTAGTGTTATCCATGAGAATTAAGATTTGTTTGTGAGCAGCAGAGATACAAAGTTGCTGGTGCGTAGCACAGGCAGGGGGTTTGGTGAGTGATGCCCCCTAGTATGTATGTATGTATTGTGATGGACAGCCATGGGCACTACCTGGCCAGGGTGCCAGCAAGGTGGAAGGACCAGGGGAAAGGGCACTGATAAGGCAATATCTCCTCTGGGACACTAGAGGGCAGCCCTTCTGGACGGCTATGGCACCATGGATTCCTGTAGGGCATGTCGGGAACTGAAGTTTGGTGAAGCTCTGTGGGGGCTGCCAGGGGGAGCTGTAGAGGACCTCCAGCGCACTTGGGAGTGATTCTAGGTAATAGTGATGAGCCACCTGGAGCACTCCCAGGACCTGAATAAGAGGAGTCGGAAGGAAGGAGACAAAGCCTGAGGAGGAGTGGAGGCGAATGGACTGTATATTGTGGTGTTGGTAATGTGTGCGTAAACTAAATCAACACGGGTGTTGTGTGAACCCGTGTCCTGCCTGTCTGTGTCCAGGAGTTAGGGCGGCAGTACTCCCCCTAGTGGCTTACAGTATGTATGTATATATAAATTTATATGTATATATAAACTGTTGTAGTTTTATATCTGCAACGGTGATGTGAGTGTTTCGCCTTTTCCAAGAGTTTTCAGCCATAGCTTTAATTGAAGGTTATTAGCCTGATTGTTTTTATCCAAAGCGACTTATAACACTTGTGAGATACTGTCGCTTATGCTTCCTTTGCTTTTCCAATCAAAACAACCAGATGAAGCGACTTGCTCATGGTCACATATTGTCACGTCCTCATGGTTAAGTCCAAAGCCTTAGTTACTACACCAATCAGACTTTCAATTGTGCAATCCTAAGAAAGTCGTGGGAAGTTGCAGTGGGCACCCGTGACTGATAGTCATGTAGTATGACATCCCTGGTAACTCAATTGTAGCATTCTGTGACTTGCTGTGACAAAATTTGATTTATGTTATTGTGAGTCACCAGTCATAGACGTGAGATTGTGTGTGTGTGTGTGAGAGAGAGAGAGAATGAAAAGCAAATCCTATATACAGCCCAGGAGCTCTGAAGAAGCGTGGAATGGCCCATAAGAGACTGTGGACCTGATGGGACTTTAGAGAAAATTTAATTTCCCAATTTCTCTTGAGGATCGCGGTAGATTTTCTTCCTCCTGGATTTGCCTGCGTTTTGTTCCATGACTTTTGTCCTCTTTTTATAGAAAACTTCCAAAGCCGAAGTGAGAGGCCCATCTTGATGGCATGAGGTTGCCGTTCCCATGCTTTGTGATATGGACGATGTTGTGCCAAAAATAGTGCTTTGAGGCCAAGAATGTAAATTTAGATCCGGCCAGCCCATTGAATGTTCTTCTAGCTGATGTCTCCCTTGCATTTTGACTAGCTGCAGTTTGGAATTGATTTTTTTTTTTTTTCTCTAACTATACTTTTCATTTTGCCCTCTTAAAAGAAATCACATTTGCATAAGGAACTGCCATATTGAGCTCATTCTGCCTTAGCATTTTATTTTCAGGGGAAATGCCATTTCTTTTTCATATCCTATTTTTTGCATGTTCAACTTTTAGTAATTGTGAAATACCAGAAAGCACGAGGATTCTTGTCAAAAAGTTTCTTTTAAAATAGTTGTATGTTTAAAACATTTCCAATCCATCGAGAAGTACTTCTCGTTGTCTCCCTGCTTCTCAGAACCACTCATAGTGGCGGTCTACAAGCTTCTGAATGCCAAAGACAATGTTTTCGGGTGAGTGGGATTCTGCTTGTGTGCAACACTTCGGAGTCAATCACCACTTGGGGCATCCGTAAGGGGTCTTTGATTGTTATTAGATGTTGCATACTTTAATGTGTATTTCACATACACAATACGAGGGACATTCAAAAAGTTTACGCACTTTTATGTTTTCGTTGGAAACGGTGAAGGTGGGAGAAGTAGTAATTGAGCATTAAAAAGTTGGTACGACGTTGGGAAAATTGCATCGTAAAGGAAGGTGACTATATAGAAAAGTGATGTCATTTGTTGTTGAAATTCTTAATAGATTTAAAAAGTGGGGAATCTTTTTGAACGGCCCTCGTATATTAAAATATTTATGTCAAGAAATAAATCGACAAAATAAATGTATATTATGGAATGCCGGTACTGGCACGAATACACTTGACCGTTCATAGTTTTCATCCTCTTTCTCTGTACGTTTAGCATTCGTTTGCTCAGAGGTTGATGCGCTTGCTGCTTCCTGAGCAGCTCTTCTTTCCTCCACCGTAGCGGCCCGCTTCTTCTTTTCGTGTTAAAACTGATTAAGTCAGTGTTTGTGTTGCAAATACTTAGTACGTTTCCCTTAATTTTTAATCTGCCTCAAAAAAATGATTTAAGATATGAAGAGGTAGGGAAAGTGATGGCGAAGGTGGGAGGGAACGAGAACGGCATCCGTACGCATGCGCCGCATGGCCACCCTGCTGGCTTCTGCCGAGAGTTGATTCTACAATAAAATTAAAAAGAGAAATAACCTTGCAGGTCAGTCATCACCCCGAAAGCGGATAGCAGACGTCACGTAGTATATGTGTACCAAATTTTAGGTCAATCGTTCAAACGGTCTGCGAGCTACAGGTGATGTAAAATCCTGGACAGTCGTCGCAAGTGGTACGTACAGTGCCCTCCATAATGTTACGGACAAAGACCCATTTTTTTTCCTGGGTTTTCCCCCTCTCACCTCCAACGTTTACAAAATACAAAAGAAACCATTCAGATGTGATTAAAGTGCAAGTTGCAGACTTTCATTTAAAGGGATTTGTACACATTTCGGTCACAAAATAATTTTTCCAACATGATTGCCCCATTTTAGGGAACCGTAATGTTTGGCCCAGAGCAAAGGCAGGTCTGTTTAAGCGGTCGGGTTTAGTGCGGTATTTTGTCACATATCCCGTGCATGCAATGACTGCTTGAAGTCTAAAATTCATAGACACAACTGGATGCTGCGGATCTCTGCATACAGTTTGGTCACACAACACTTTTTCTATACGGTCCCCCCTTTTTCTTGGGCCATATTTTTGACACAGCAATGACAGTCTTATACGTGACGCATCCATACGGTTGTCCGAGCGACACTGGCGATTAGCGCCAGAGTGGCACTCGGGTCATTTAACAACTTGTTTAGCACAACCTATAATTTAAATACATTTCTGTATATAAATTTTGTATACTTGTATAAATTCTGTGTCGTGTATGTACTGGAATATCACTGCAGACGTGTTGACAGATTTGCTCTTGACATGCCATATGTAGGCTGTACATCTATTAATGACCAGGAGAAGTATTTACCGGATTAAAGGCTACTTCGAAATCTGCAGCCTTCTAGTCATAAACCGATCTACTGTACATTTTTTTTTTGGTAATGTTTACCTATATTAGACAAAACGTCACATCCGGTAATAAATGTAAACGTTGCACTTCTATATACGGGTCTTCTTTTTCTCTTCACGTTTCACTCACGTCGTGCCCACACATTTCTTACACGGGACCGTCCTCCTTATTTTCCTTCCCAGGATTAGAAATGGTGTCGCTCTCCTTACGGCACATAGCTGCTATTTGGCATCTGAAACAAAACGTGGGAAAAGATACCGACATGTCATTATAAGTGTAAGAAACTACTACTGATAAGAGACAAAAACATAAGGTGTGTACTGAAACGGATGTTAGTCAGAACAAGGAACGGGCAAAGTCAACTCTGAAAGGCCTCCATGTCTGTGTGTTTGTATTGGTGATACTAAATTAGCCTGCGTGCATGCGTGTGTGTGTGTGTGTTTGCCGTGTGATGGACTGGCCTCCGGTCCAGGCTTTGTTCACAGGGATAGCCCCCCATGACCCTTGTCTGGGTTACATGTTAGACATGACAGTTGCTCTATATGTTTAATTCATATAATTAATTTTAAAAATATATTAAATTCTCACAAGACATCCATAACATTGATTCTCTTCCTACCTTTAAATCCCACCTTTTTTTAGCTTGCTTATTGTTTGATATAAATTTTAGTTGATTAATTTCAGTGTTGTATTAACACTGGTTTTATTGTAACTAGTATTTTATTTATTTTATATAGTGATTGATTTGTAAGGTGTCCTTGAGTGCCTTGAAAGGTGCTTATAAATAAAATAATAATAATGTAAAGTCATGAAAGATTATGATAGACTCCATTCCAAACCCACAGTAACCGCCGATTGCCAAAACGGCTTCAGTACAAACATGGTGTCAATGAGGCCCCCCCCAGGACTAAGTTTGCCTGTTCCACTTTCTCCCTTTTCTTATTGCTCTTTGCATGTTTAGCTAATTTACCTCTCACAAGGTGCAGACCCCTTCACATCGACGAACCCAAAGTATCCGTTCTTGCTGCCGAGCCGACATCCCGGTTGGTGTCTGTATTCACAGCACGTACTGAGCCTCTCCACTGGCACCCCGTTTAAGGAAAAGTTCAAACTGAAGCCAAATCCAGGATTACGATGAGACAGAAACTGGAATCTTTCTGCAAAAACATGATAGCGTTGTTGTCAGAGTCGGGGGGAATTTGTGAAAGATGATCCATCTTGGTGAATTTTTGAATGATGAGACATTTCTGACACTGCTCTGCACCCGTTAATAAGACATAATGGATTTAAGTGTCCTGAATCAATTTCTAAAACTGGAAATTCTCTACCATGCAATGTCATGAAAAACACCATTTTGAGCAGAAAAAAAATATTTTCTGTAAAAACATTTGTTTTAGGGCATATGTCTCAATGTTACTTGAAGTATATTTTGTGCTATAAAATGTCAGGCTTCCTCATCCTTAATGTTAGTTGAGGAAGAAACAACCCAATTATTTGCTACATGTTTTTTGCTCTCCTTTATTATTTTTCTCTCTCTTTTTATTTCTTCTAAATAGCCAGGAATTTATATGTCAAAGGTTAGAAAGATGACTTTTTATTGTAGTTATTGTTTAAATGGTTTGTATAAAACATGCAAGGTCGGGGTGATCCATTAATTGTCTTGATCAGGTAACAGGTAAGCAAATAGTAAAAAAAAAAATATATATAAATCTATTCTTTATTAAAAACTATTGGCTGTCAGCATTAGAATAAGGGCAGATTCGAGTTGTGGGTTCAAGAGGCTCCCCAGAAGGACCCGGCAGCATGGGGCCCACACTGTCACCGATAGTGACGAGGCTTCACTATTGGCTATCAGCATTAGAATAAGGACCAATGAAACGCAGAGGAGCTGCTGCCAATTGTTTGGCAGTAGACGAAACTTGAGAAAGTGAAAACGTTAAATGTAAAAGATTCACATGTAACAGTAAAGTGGGTGACAGAAATGTAAGATAGGTGAAGTACGTTTGTTGTGTACAAGTATACTCGAGTAAAAACAAACCCTCACTGTGAATACGTGCTGTGAAAAGTATACGTTTTTTTCGTAAATAAAAGAGTATATTTAACAAATGCTACTACCCACCTCAAAGGCTGAAAAAGAGAAAATGGCTTTTCATCCCATTAGAGTGCCCTGACTTTATTTTCCAGTGCAAACAACTAAACGCTTTTTTTGTCCACTTGAGTGAAATTAAAGTTAAGTCTCGCCAGTAATCATCCATCCATCCATACATTATCCAACCCGCTATATCCTAACTACAGGGTCACGGGGGTCTGCTGGAGCCAATCCCAGCCAACTCAGGGCGCAAGGCAGGAAACAAACCCCGGGCAGGGCACCAACCCACCGCAGGGTGCACACACACACAAACGCACACACTAGGACAATTTAGAATCGCCAATGCACCTAACCTGCATGTCTTTGGACTGTGGGAGGAAACCGGAGTACCCAGAGGCCAGTAATCATTTTTGTATAAATATTTAACACAACAGGGAAAAATTAATTACAGTAGGATACTTTCATTAATTTGTTGAACTAAAGGGCTTGGCGTTGTACTTCATGGTTACTGAAGCAAAAAACAAAAACGCTGAAGACGCTCCTAATGAGAAACCTGCAGAGAGTGCCGTCTGTTTGACTGCTGGTGGGCTTGAGGTGGTAGGATACAACTACTTGCCTCCTTTAAGCAATTGTCCCTTGTAGACACACAGGTTCTGCCCGCCACAGTGTTGTTGATACACAGTTACATCATCTCTGGGATTTCTCTGTTCGCACGGCAGTGATACTTGCTTTCCAAGATAGATTAAGGTCACAACCGCATTCTGTCTGTTGCTGGATCTCAACGGTTTTGGGACCTTCTGTAAATGAGACACAAATTGTACAATCAGAAACAATCATATTTGACTTTGGGGTTCTTCACATGTGCTCTTACGCTATGTAAGCAAGGTGTCGTTACATTTCATCTTTGCGTGTTTTCTGCTGCTTCACAGAAGAGCTGACAACTCCATTTTCCGCGTATTAAACAGAATAAGACACAAGGAATCTCCTCCATTGTACGTACAGTACTTGGAAAAAGGAGAGGAAATTCATTGTTTCAATTGGATCACTTTGACCGGTCTACAGAGTTATTATATATGGACATTTTCATTGTTAAGAGTCTCTAAATATGAGATTAACTCTTATGTTAATCTAGTATTTCTGGTTTCCTACTTCTACACTCCAGGATGTGCCTCATTATAACTTTTAATGGACATGCAAACAATTTTTGCTTTGCGCCTTCCCCTGTCATAACCTATCGTCTATGGGGAAGGAACGAAAGCTTTAGATTCACCAAAAATTTTGATGTCTGGTTTTTGATGGATCTCGAAGCTTTAGGGTCCCCTGATACCGAAAACAATGATATCTCAATGATGGGTGTGTGTCTGTCTGTGTGTCACAGTTTTTTGAGAACGGTCTCGAGCTAAAAAGGCTGGACAGAGAAATTTCAAACATGAAACTTAAGCCTGTTATGAGATGACGATGTGCTTAGTTTTTGAGCCACTCGAGCAGCACTCGAGAGGAATCCTCAAATGCCGTAATTCTGCAATTTAATTATGAATTCTTCTCGTCAATTGCTATCGTATTGACTTATTTTATGATCTGCAATGTTATAGAATAGTTTGGGTAACTTGGTTCCAAGGGCGCAAAGCCTACTGACGCTCACATCCAGATTTTTATACTTTAACTAACTGTGTAAGCCTGTGCTGTTAAAAGAAACTATTGAAATTGTCAGGAAAAAAACCCAGAAATGTAGAGATGTCAGGTAATTGAAAGGAACTGTTCTGGGCATCTCTCTCCTAGGAGGTTTCGTTTTGCTGACCTGCTCACATCACTTGTGCTTTAGCGGCTAAGTGACTTTGTCTTTCTTCGGAAGTTTCGTTTTGCTGACGTGCTTGCCTCGCTTGTGTGTTAGCGGTGGGAGGAAAAGTAAAAGGGATACCATTTTGCCGATGTCCTCGCCTCGCTTGTGTATCCTCAAAGGTCCAGCCCTTACCCGGACTCCACGTCTCACGGACAGACAGGCAGACAGACACACGTAGACGTTTATATACAAGACTACATTTTATTCTGGGTGGAGCTCCATTATGTATGGATAGTAATAAACGTGCATAATATTGTATTAATTACAATTTCATTTTCTCTTCAAATCTGGCCACACTGTAAGACAGGTGTATCCAACTCCTGTCCTGGCGGGCCGTAGTGGCTGTTGGTTTTCATTCTAACCCTTGTCTTAATTAGTGACTGTCGTGTTGAAAAATTGTCACCACAAGGCTTTTCACCTGAAATGAAGGCTATTAGGACTCAGGATAGGCAAAAAGAGTCTATAGTTTTATTGCAATATATCAACAATAATAAAAAACACGGACTCAACCCAATACGGCCAAATTGAGCCGAGCCCTGAACAGTTCCAGACTCAAAACTTATATAGTAATTTCTTATCATTCCGACCTTGCTCAAATTAACTAATTTGCTACTTTTCTCTGACTCCCCTCTGCACCTGCCCAGCCGATACTTCGAGTTCTCATGAGAACCATTATTATCTCCTGACTCCCCTGTATCTGGCCTCTGGTACTTTTACTTGTCTATTGTTCATTTTTAGTTTCTGTTTTGCTTATTTTTGATTGGTCTTTGGCTGGGCAGATGTTCCTTCTCCCATATTTGGTCACTCTCTTATCACTTCCCTTTCCCTTGGCCTTCAAGCTATTTTTTATTTAGCGGCTGAAGCTAAGCTTTAATTAAAAAGAAATATAGCATGTACCTTTATTTAATTCTTTGCGTGGCAGGCCTGACTTGCATTAATATCTGCACTAAGGTTAATGCTTATATATTTCTCTCTATTTATTTATACTAATACATGAATACACTAATTTTACTTTCAATACATTACATCATCTTGACCTTGTTGTATCAGTGCCTTTGCTGTTTCTGCTGACTCACTATTCCAGCTGGTTTCTCACGTGCCTACCAGGGCCATTTTTTCCACATTTTGTTTTTGGTATCGTTCAACAGGTGTTTTTTTTCTTATTCCGCCTTGTTTTTGTCCTCGGGCAGTTTCTACACGTCATTCTCTTCCTGTTCTATCCTTCCATTCCCAAATTGGTAATTCTGCTCCAAGCTTAAAAATAATGCAATATGGCTAATGTCTTTTATTTAACTATTTGCTTGACATATCTTATTTGCTTGATATTGTAATTTATGCTAAATCTAATGCTTCAGAAGTTATTAATTACTTTTAATTGACTTGCTATTTAAGACTTGGGCCCTTTAATTACTTCTTTTTTCCTTAATTAGCAGCCAAACATTGAGATACAAAAATGAATCAACACACGATCAGCAGCCTGAGTCCATCATACATCCATCCATCCATCCATCCATCCTCTTCTGCTTATCCGAGGTTGGGTCGCGGGGGCAGCAGCTTGAGCAGAGATGCCCAGACTTCCCTCTCCCCGGCCACTTCTTCTAGCTCTTCCAGGAGAATCCCAAGGCGTTCCCAGGCCAGCCGGGAGACATAGTCCCTCCAGCGTGTCCTGGGTCTTCCCCGGGGCCTCCTCCCGGTTGGACGTGCCCGGAACACCTCACCAGGGAGGCGTCCAGGAGGCATCCTGATCAGATGCCTGAGCCACCTCATCTGACTCCTCTCGATGCGGAGGAGCAGCGGCTCTACTCTGAGTCCCTCCCGGATGATTGAGCTTCTCACCCTATCTTTAAGGGAGAGCCCAGAAACCCTGCGAATACAAGCGGCTGAAATGAGTCCATCATACAATAGCTGGTAATAAAGAAAAGTGAGGGTCTCAGTAATGTTGATCTGCTCAGGTCACCAAAACATTGTGATGGTGCTCTTAGAAAAAAGAACGAACAACAGTTCTGAAAATGTCTGCTGTGGCAGAGTGAGAGCAACAACAAGCCACAGAATTAAATAAATGGCTTTAATTAACAATAAGAATTGATTTCTAATTAAGGTACTGGCTGAAGTGAAACTGTTTGGAGTTTGAAGCCCTGACTTAGCTGGTCATCTGTCGGCTCGCTTCACATCTCATTTCTGTTTGGCTGCCATTTAAGAAAAAAAGAATCAATGAAGAGGCCCGAGTCTTAAAAAACACGGCATTTATAATGAAGGGAAAAGAAGTCAATGAGCAAAAGAAACTGGTCATTCATTAAGAAAATGGCAAAACGGAAAACCTTACATTGCTGTGGCCTTCCAGGGTCGGAGATGGACACCCCTACTGTAAGACATGCAGCCACAACAATGATACAGAATACAATTTTGTGAATTTCTTTTTCCAGATGTATTAAAAACTCTTAGTGGGGACTGTTCTAGCTTGGAGGGGTCATGTTGCTATCAAACATGTAGGACTAATAGAAATTGCATTACTTTTTGTATAAGTCTCCTCACGGAGTGGAGGAACAAAAAATAGTCAACACTATTTCTGGAGCAAGTAGAGCTCTGGTGAGTACATGATCAATTGTAACAGTAGATAAGCTTTAATATGCTATACATTAAAACACGTCCACACACCTTTGAATTCTGGGCCGGTCTGATCCACGAAACATCAGGACTCTGTAAACTTCTGACTGGTGTTTTGGACTGCCATTCCTTCTGTCCACGTGATGCATGATATCTGCTAGAAGAAGGACTTTGAGGAGGTGAAACCATAAGAAGTAGACCAAAGGAAGAGAGACCAGGTTTGAGACGAATACCGGTTAGCTGTTCAATGTCCTTTTTTTCCAACTGATCACAAAAAATAAATAATAAAAAAAAGAAATTAGAGAAAAAAAGTAAAATTATTTTGCTGTCTTTCAGTCCCTTAATGTACAGTTTATTCTGTCGAAACAGTACTGCACTTACGGGCCCCTCATCAGCCCCACCCTCATAATGTGTTGGCTATTTATTTAACAACTCCATTACTAACAGAACATTATCAACATGTATTTAAGTAGATTATCACCTCATCTTAAACACAGCAAGCCTAATGCAACGAAACATCCTTTTAACATCATCCATTTTCTTAACGCACTCATCTAGAGAAGGGTTATGGGGCTTTTTTTTTTTTTTTTTTGTTCATTATTTCACCTTATACAATTTCTTGTATTAGGAATTTGTTAGTTTTCGCATACCCCTTGGGGTCAGAGCGCAGGGTCAGCCATTGTACAGCGCCCCTGGAGCAATTACAGGTTAAGGGCCTTGCTCAAGGGCCCAGCAGAGCAGTGGCCTTTTTGGCAGTGACAGGGATTCAAACCGGCAACCTTCGGGATACCAGCGCAGATCCTTAGCCTCAGAGCCACCACTCCGCCCATTTTTAACAGGTCATGTCAGGTCAGGTTGGGGAGCATGCACTGGCACAGTGCATTGACGCATCCACCACAAGATGAAACGGCTCGGGATCCCGGTTGGCAACCCCCCCACACAGACATGCGGGTCCAGTCCCACCCTCCAGAAATGACCGTAGCCGGATGTTATGTGGGCTTCCCCTTGGCCTGGTCCAGTCGGTTAGGCCCTCAACAATGATCACCTGCGGGGAATCGCGCCACATGGCCATAGTGCCGTAACTGACCCTCCCTCACAACTCAGGTGATGTGCCCCAACCGCTACTTTGAAACATTCTATAGTAAATTACATAGTGTATATCTCTATTATATTAAAAAATCATTCGATGCGACAAGACTTTTTGGAAGAGAGATTTTTTTTCAAGTCCCGTGAGACAAGACTTTTGCTTTGAGATTTTTTCAAGTCGCATCCTCCTCTCAACATTTTCAAGCAACTCTCATTCGTGTGAAAGCTTTTTTTCAGACACACTTCCTGCACTCTCAGCTCTTATACATTTTAATGTTTCCTCACTTTAAGTTCCCAATTAAAGAAGACATTATGTTGAACGGTTATCAACATAAAAAATGAGTACACGCACAATCCTAGCACCAAGAAATGAGGAAGTCAAACAAATTAAGGCCAAAAATGTTGATCGGTTACACATCAGATTGGTCAAATGCATCCAAAAATGTTGATCGGTTACAAAGCGAATTGGTTAAATGCTTATCAATAGACTATGCTGAAACAGGTGGTGGTGATCATGCGGAAGATGAAGACATCAACTTACAATATTACGAAGAATATCTACAACCGTTAACATCGTCCGGTCTTACAACACATGAATTACTGTAGAAAGAAAGATGTATCTAAGAAAGGTAATGTAGTACATCTTCCGCTGATAACATTAGATACCAAAGGAGATCTAGTATATCATTTGTATTAAAATGTTAACAGTTTATGGTTAGAATAGCTTTTGCAAACACTCCGAGCCAAACATTTGAAAAAGTTGTTTTACTAAATAGAGAGAAAGAATGAAATTCAATCACAGGCAGTTATACGTTACAGTGATGCATATGTAACAATTCCCATGAAAATAAAAATTGGTTTAAATTGTACATCTGCATTTCCATACGCGAGCAACAGAACTGCAAAGAGGCTAGCGTGTAGCAGAGGCCTGGGGGTTGGCGAGCGAAGTGAGCAGGGGACAAAGCCCCCTAGTTAGTCTAGCAGGTCACCTTGGGTAAAGACATCAGCCAAATAAGTAAATAATAGGCCCTGTCTTACTGCACTAACTTCTACAGACCCCATCCGTGAGCTTTCACAGTTTGCAAATTCATTAATGACCTCCGCAAAGCTCACTTGACGCACAAGAACCTATTTGGTAGACTGGATTTCAAGGCAGTTCCTTTTTTAGTACATTGTTGTACTTACGTTAAGTAATTTCTCATGGACTTCACTATTTTTAAAAAAAGAACCATGTGGTCAGTCACTTTCTGTAGTTGCTGCTGTCGCTGATTTTGTTACGGATGGCAACAATACATTTCTGACAAGACCATCCTGCCCACCCGACCCCTTTCCCACAAGTCCATGGCTCAGGGCAAGTGCTCTTATACCATCCTCTCTTCCTGAAAACTGTTACAAAATGATTATCTGAATGTACAGTAAAGCAATTCGTTAAGCAATATCAGAACCACAGATTTCAAACAAACAACAAAGACTTTATTGGAAATGTTGTCTTCTTTCTTGAAATTGCATTTTTTTTAATACGAAGAGTTTTAAGTTCTCCAACTGGTAAAACCTTCTTCTAAGGAAGCACTACAGAAGCATGCTGTAACTTGTAACACATCTAAGCAATTTCAATTTAATTCTCAGAGATTAGGGAGTCTTACAAATGAAACATGTCTCTCTATTATATAAAAAAAATTCTGCAACGACACGAGACTTTTTGGAAGATTTTTTCAAGTCCCGCGAGTCGAGACTTTGGCCATGAGATGTTTTCAAGTCCCGCCCTTCTCTCAACCATAGAAAAGCACACACATACGGTACCTTCACCTCTCATTCGTGTGAATGCTTTTCACAGCCACAGTTCTTGCGGTCTCAGCTCTTATAAATTTTAACAGTTTCCTCACTTTAAGTTCCCAATTAAAGAAGATGTATTATGTCCAAGTCTTATTGAAGAGTTTCATCACGAAGGGTTATCAACAGTAAAAATGAGTACACAGGCAATCGATGAATTCAAACGAATTAACGCCAAAAATGTCAATTGGTTACATGTCAAATTGGTTAAATGCGTATCAATAGACTCTGCTGAAACAGTTGGTGGTGTTGGTGTGGAAGATGAAAACATCAAGTTACAATATCGAGTAGAATATCTACAACCGTGAACACCGTCCAGTCTCAGAGCCATACATTCAAAAAAGTAGTTTTATTTAATAGAGAGAGAAACGATATTCAACCACGTTGTCACGATGAGAGTCCAAACACAAAATCAAAATTCAATGCGATATTGATGTAAATTTAATAAAAAAAAATTGTTTTTACTGAAGTTTTACAGTAAAAGTGTAAGTTTAAAAAGTTAAGTTAATTTCAAAGCCAAACAGAACGAAATCATATTACGCAACGAAAAACTCGAACGCAACATGAAAAATAATTTACTTTCAAATTATTACGTTTTGCTATTTTTAAATATGGTTAATCGCTGTAATGTAAAATAGTTAGTAAATTGTACTTCCGCATTCCCATACGTGAGCTGCAGAACAACAAAGAGGCTAGCGCAGCAAGCGAAGTGAGCAGGGGGCAAAGCCCCCTAGTGTATACACAAAAAAATTCAATGACTTTTATTTAGCTCTTTGAGGGCTGAATCCATCCATCCATCCATCCATCCATTTTCCAACCCGCTGAATCCGAACACAGGGTCACGGGGGTCTGCTGGAGCCAATCCCAGCCAACACAGGGCACAAGGCAGGAAACAATCCTGGGCAGGGTGCCAACCCACCGCAGGACACACACAAACACACCCACACACCAAGCACACAGTAGGGCCAATTTAGAATCGCCAATCCACCTAACCTGCATGTTTTTGGAATGTGGGAGGAAACCGGAGCGCCCGGAGGAAACCCACGCAGACACGGGGAGAACATGCAAACTCCACGCAGGGAGGACCTGGGAATCGAACCCAGGTCCCCAGATCTCCCAACTGCGAGGCAGTAGCACTACCCACTGTGCTACCGTGCCGCCCGAGGGCTGAATATTTTTTCCAAAAAACAATGGTTTCACTCAGAAATCAACATAAAACATCTGTTGCTGCATGCGGTGGTTGCCAGTTTGCCAAGAATGTGTGGCTGGGACAGCAGCAGCAGTCACGGTCGCAGTGCATTACAATTTGGTTTCTACCTCTTGTCATTGTTATGTGACAGTCCTCCCTGGTGAACATTGTCAGTACCACGATGAGCTGGGGACCGATCAGCTGAACCTGGAACCTCACATTCGTTTTCAATCACTTGTATCAAAAACTGAGTCCGACAAGTCATACTCCAGTTCAGAGATAATAGGCAAAACATCGTCCACAGAGTATTTTGCTTTACGCATTCGCTTTGATCTCTCACTAGATGTCAGTGCCATTTTTGCCAGTGTGTGCATCTTGCTACTCACAAGAGCGAAGGGAATCTCGGTCAGACCAATGAATCTAACTTTTCTTCTAGCAACGAAAGTCCAACTAAAACATAACGGTTGGTTTTGTCACAATTTACAGTTGATTACCATCGTCAACTCCTCCTTTTGACAAAAGTCGACATCAGCCCTGAAAGAGTTAAGGAATTTTTGCCTTTTCCTTAGCAGAGGTCAGAGACTGGCTATCAAAAAGCATAATGGGTAAAAATGTCTCATGTAACATACATAAAAAAATCATTGTCTTTGTATCTCTGGATTAAACATATTAAAAACTGCCACCCACCTCACAGAGTGCTTGTTTCACTTTCTCACTCCTTCTGGTATTCACCTCACTCTTTTCTCTGCTAGTGTTGCTCCCCAAGCTTATGCTTGACATAATTCTCTTCATATTACCTTTATTCTGTAAGATGCAATACTGGGAGGTGTCGTAGCCTTCCTGTTTGAAAAACGAATATATTATGCAATGTCACTTCTTTCATTCATCCATCAATCTCTGTTTCCATTTTTAATCCTTCACATATACTGTAGGGTGTTAGCATTAGGGAGGAGGAAATGCCTGAGGTACACAGTGCCCTCCGTAATGTTTGGGAGAAAGATGCATCTTACCTCGATTTACCCCTCTGCTCCACAATATCAAATCAAAGAATTCAGATGTCATAAAAGTGCACATTGAAGAATTTTATTTGAGGGGATTTGCACACTTTTTCTACATAGTCCCCCATTTCAGGGCACACCAATGGCAGGTCTGTTAAAGCCGTCATATTTAGTCCTTTGTCGCATATCCCAGCATGCAATGACTGCTTGAAGTCTGTGATTCATAGACATCAGCAGGTGCTGAGGGTCTTCTCTGGTGATGAAGCTTCTAATGCAACCATCTTCAGCTCCTGCTTGTTTTGGGGGCTTGTCCTCTTAAGTGTTCTCTTCAGCATATGAAACCCCTGCTCAATTTGATTTAAATCAGTGACTGGATTGACCATTCAAGAATTTTTCATTTATTGGCACCAAATCACTCCTGTGTTGCCTTAGCAGTACATTTGGATTATTATCTTGTAGGATGAAGCTTGGTGTAGTGAATTTTGAGGCATTTACTGGAACTTGTGCCATCAGCAGTTCCATCATTGGTAAAGAGAAGTGTGCCAGTACCTGTGGCAGCCATATATGCCCAAGCCATGACACCCCCACTACCATGTTTAACAGATGAGATGGTCTGCTTTGGATCTTGAGCAGTTCCTTTTCATCTCCACACTTTGCTCACACCATCACTCTGATGATGTTCATCTTTGTCTTGTCTGTCCATGAGAGACCTTTTCCCAGAATTCTCAGAAGTCCTTTTTCACAAACTGTATTCTGGCCATTGTGTTTTAGTGGTTTACATCTTGCAGTGTGGTTTCTGTTCATGAAGTCTTCTGCTGATAGTCGTCTCTGACACACACACATTTGCCTCCTGAAGACTGTGTCTGGTCTGTCTGACAGGTAATTGGTGGACTTTTTCTTGGCCATAGTGAGGATTCTTCTGTTATCAGCAATAGAAGTCTTCCTTGGCCTACCAGTCCCTTTGTGATTACTGAGCCCACCAGTGTGTTCTTTCTTCTTCATGATATCCCTGACAGTTGATTTCAGTAACCCTAAGGATTTGCCGATGTCTCTAATGGTTTTATTCTTGTTTTTCAGCCTCATAATGGCTTCTTTGTCTTTCATTAGCACATCTCTTGTCCTCAATGATAATTACAGACTCCAAACCAGTAGGTAGAAGCAAGTCGAGGTATCTTATGAAGCAATGGAACACACCTGGGATGCCAATTTTCCCAAACATTATGGAGCCCTGAAATGGTGGGGACCATGAAGAAAAAGTGCTGTGTGACTGAAATGTCTTCAAATCCCCTTAAATGAAAGTGTGCACTTTAATCACGATGTCTGAATGGTTTGAATTGTCATTTTAAACTGTGGAGCAGAGGGGGAAATCAAGGAGAAACTGGTCTTTGTGCCAAACATTATGGAGGGCACAGTCTATTATTGTTATTACTATCTATTCAGTTTACTATTATTTATTTTTAATTATGTATGAGGGACGTTCAAAAAGTTTCCGCACTTTTATATTTTTGTCGGAATTGGTGAAGGCGGGAGGAGTAGTAATTGGGCATTAAAAAGTTGGTATAACGCTGGGAAAATTGCATCACAAATGAAGATGACTATGTAGAAAAGTGATGTTGTTTGTTTTTGGAATTTTTAATAGACTTTTAAAAAAACAAAAAAAAAAGCTCAGAAACTTTTTGAACGTCCCACACAACCAACTCAAGGCCTGCCATGTTCAACTCAAGGCCTGCCATGTTCAACTCAAGGCCTGCCATGTTCAACTCAAGGCCTGCCATGTTCCTTGAGTTTTTTTACAGTTCTGATTCTCATTGCCTGCTGACTTTCTGTCTACCCACTTTCTACACATCCTTGTAGATCCTTATTTAGTGATGTTTGTGTTTCTGGGGTGGCAATGTGGAGATGTGGTGGCATTGCTGCGTCACAAAAAGCAGACCAGGGTGCAGGCGCTTCTTTCATGTTTTCCCTATGCCCACGCGTGTTTCCTATGACAGTTCAAAGACGTGCAGGTTAGATGGACTGGCAGTGCTATATTCTGCCCCGTGTGTGTGTGTGTGTGCGTGTGTGTGTGTGTGTGTGTGTGTGTGTGTGAGCGCATTCACCCTGTCATATACTGGAAATGTGTTCCTGCCTTGAGCCCAGTGCTTGATGGGATAGACCAGGAGGCACATGAGAGACAAGAAAGTTCTGATGAAACTCAAATCAAGTGTTCTGGTCATTAACACTGCACATTATCAAAAATACACCATCCCCACCATAAAACTGCCTACACCTTATGAGAAGATCCATTTTCAAAAAGAACCCAAACCACACCCGAACAAAAGGGATAAAGCCAAAGCTACATAGGGAATGGCTTCAAAACAACAATGTCTCAAAGCGATTACAAAGGATTACAGAGGGCTGAGTGTATCGCAGCAGCAGCATCACATGTCAGTGGTCCATTATGGGTTCCACAATGGACTCCATGATGGACTCCTCAGTTAACGTAATTCATATTTCTTTAGTAAAGTTGATTTGCACTTTTAAAACTGTCCCAATGTTAGTGTGAGCGTGTACACGAATAGTCCTCTCATTGGCCTGGGGAGACCCACGGGTTGTTTTCTCTCTAGAGCTCTCTTATCACCAAGTTGTTTTTTGACAGTAGTAACTGGGCATTAAAAAGTTGGTACAACGCTGGGAAAATTGCATTGCAAATGAAGGTGACCATTTAGAAAGGTGATGTCATTTGTGTTTGAAATTTGTAATAAATAGAATTTAACAAAAAAGTGCGGAAACTTTTTGAACATCCCTTGTATATATCTATTATAGTATACAGTCATATGAAAAAGTTTGGGAACCCCTCTTAATTCTTTGGATTTTTGTTCATCATTGGCTGAGCTTTCACCTATTAATATCGACATGCCTTATGGAAACAGTAGTATTTCAGCAGTGACATTAAGTTTATTGGATTAACAGAAAATATGCAGTATGCATCATAACAAAATTAGACAGATGCATAAATTTGGGCACCCCAACAGAGATATGATATCAGTACTTAGTTGAGCCTCCTTTTGCCTTTACACGCCTCCTACAGCCTTTGATGAGTGTCTGGATTCTGGATGGAGGTATTTCTGTCCATTCTTCCATACAAAATCTTTCCAGTTCAGTTAAATTTGATGGCTGCCGAGCATGGACAACCTGCTTCAAATCATCCCAGAGATTTTCAATAATATTCAAGTCAGGGGACTGTGATGGCCATTCTAGAAAATTGTACTTCTCCCTCTGCATGAACGCCTTTGTAGATTTCGAACTGTGTTTTGGGTCATTGTCTTGTTGGAATATCCAACCCCTGCTTAACTTCAACTTTGTGACTGACACTTGAACATTATCATGAAGAATTTGTTGATATTGGGTTGAATTCTTCCGACCCTTGTCTTTAACAAGGGCCCCAGTCCCTGAACTAGCCACACAGCTCCACAGCATGATGGAACCTCCACCAAATTTGACAGTAGGTAGCAGGTGTTTTTCTTGGAATGCAGTGTTCTTCTTCTGCCATGCAAAGCGCTTTTTGTTCTCAATTTTTGTCTCATCAGTCCAAAGCACTTTGTTCCAAAATGAATCTGGCTTGTCTAAATGAGCATTTGCATACAACAAGCGACTCTGTTTGTGGCGTGAGTGCAGAAAGGGCTTCTTTCTCATCACCCTGCCATACAGATGTTCTTTGTGCAAATTGTGCTGAATTGTAGAACGATGTACAGATACACCTTCTGCAGCCAGATGTTCTTGCAGGTCTTTGGAGGTGATCTGTGGGTTGTCTGTAACCATTCTCACAATCCTGTGCATATGCCGCTCCTGTATTTTTCTTGGCCTACCAGACCTGCTGGGCTTAACAGCAACTGTGCCTGTGGCCTTCCATTTCCAGATGCATGCTAAAACGTAACATTTTTGATTTTTATCTTTTTTAAATTACCAAAATTAAAGTTCTCAAAAATAATAGACTCTACTTATGGTGTAAAAATAAAAACACGAAATAAATCAAATAAAATTCTTCTCGCGCCTTACAACGTATCTACGTGCTCCGCGTCGCGCGCACCAAGTTTGCACGTTTGATAGTCTGTAGCGAACTTACCCTAGTGGGAGTCCGAAAGTGGTGTCGCCATCTACATTCGGGGCTACGATAGGTACCACGCATTGGTATACCCCCTGTGTTTCTGCTATTTTGCCATCCACAGCAAGACATTGGCTGATGCAGATGATGGCAGACCACAGCCAAAAAGGAAGAAGTATGAGACCCTAAATAGCAAAGTAATTGAGGCTGTCCAAGGGTATGCCAATCAACAGGATAAGATTAAGTATTTGAGAAAATTGGCCAACATGCAGTTTCCAAAGTAACCTTTGTGTTTAGTATCTGGAAGGTATTCACAGCGCAGCGCATCACTTTTTCCACATTTTGTTATGTTATAGCCTTATTCCAAAATGGATTAAATTCATTTTTTTCCTCAGAATTCTACACACAACACCCCATAATGACAACGTGAAAAAAGTTTACTTGAGGTTTTTGCAAATTTATTAAAAATAAAAAAACTGAGAAATCCCATGTACATAAGTATTCACAGCCTTTGCTCAATACTTTGTCGATGCACCTTTGGCAGCAATTACAGCCTCAAGTCTTTTTGAATATGATGCCACAAGCTTGGCACACCTATCCTTGGCCAGTTTCGCCCATTCCTCTTTGCAGCACCTCTCAATCTCCATCAGGTTGGATGGGAAGCGTCACTGCACAGCCATTTTAAGATCTCTCCAGAGATGTTCAATGGGATTCAAGTCTGGGCTCTGGCTGGGCCACTCAAGGACATTCACAGAGTTGTCCTGAAGCCACTCCTTTGATATCTTGGCTGTGTGCTTAGGGTCGTTGTCCTGCTGAAAGCTGAACCGTCGCCCCAGTCTGAGGTCATTCACACCAAAGAGTTCAATCTTTGTCTCATCAGTCCAATTTTCTTTCTCATGGTCTGAGAGTCCTTCAGGTGCATTTTGGCAAACTCCAGGTGGGCTGCCATGTGCCTTTTACTAAGGAGTGGCTTCCGTCTGGCCACTCTACCATACAGGCCTGATTGGTGGATTGCTGCAGAGATGGTTGTCCTTCTGGAAGGTTCTCCTCTCTCCACAGAGGACCTCTGGAGCTCTGACAGAGTGACCATCGGGTTCTTGGTCACCTCCCTGACTTAAGGCCCTTCTCCCCCCGACCGCTCAGTTTAGATGGCCGGCCAGCTCTAGGAAGAGTCCTGGTGGTTTCAAACTTCTTCCACTTATGGATGATGGAGACCACTGTGCTCATTGGGACCTTCAAAGCAACAGACATTTTTCTGTAACCTTCCCCAGATTTGTGCCTCGAGACAATCCTGTCTCGGAGGTCTACAGACAATTCCTTTGACTTCATGCTTGGTTTGTGCTCTGACATGAACTGTCAACTGTGGGACCTTATATAGACAGGTGTGTGCCTTTCCAAATCATGTCCAGTCAACTGAATTTACCACAGGTGGACTCCAATGAAGCTGCAGAAACATCTCAAGGATGATCAGGGGAAACAGGATGCACCTGAGCTCAATTTTGAGCTTCATGCAAAGGCTGTGAATACTTATGTACATGTGCTTTCTTCAATTTTTTTATTTTAATAAATTTGCAAAAACCTCAAGTAAACTTTTTTCACGTTGTCATTATGGGGTGTTGTGTGTAGAATTCTGAGAAAAAAAATGAATTTAATCCATTTTGGAATAAGGCTGTAACATAACAAAATGTGGAAAAAGTGATGTGCTGTGAATACTTTCTGCATGCACTGTAGCTTTTTGTAGCCTTCCCCTAAACCAGGAGACTCAACAATCTTTGTTTTCAGATCTTTGGAGAGTTGTTTTGAGGATCCCATGCTGTCACTCTTCAGAGGAGAGTCAATAAGAAGGAAGCACAACTTGACATTGACCACCTTAAATACCTTTATATCTTATGATTATGTATGAAGTTCAAGGCTTAATGAGGTCATCCAACCAATTTGGTGTTGTAAGTAATCAGCATTGAGCAGTGACAGGCATTCAAATCAGCAAAATTACAAGGGGACCCTCATTTCTGCACAGCCAGTTTTTCACATTTGATTTAATTTCATACAACTAAATTCTGCGTCACTAAAAATGTTTGTTCGGAAAACACCCCAGTACTCAGATGTTTCTAGGAAATGAAAGACGTACCACTGTTATCTTTTTTGTTGAAAGGAGAGTCAATTATTATGCAGGATGAGAGGGGTTCCCAAACTTTTTATATGACTGTAGTTCTAAACCTCTCGCACTTGTTCTTCATTTGTGTATATTTTTTATTTTGCGTCAGTATATGCTGCAATATGAATGGTATTACAATAAAGCCACTTGACTTGACTTGGTAATCAATAAGAGGGTACACATAAGCACACACTGTATGTATACTGTATATTTACTTTGTGATAAAGGCTTGGCCTTGTCCAACTGAACATCGAAACACAGAAATATTACTTTCATGTGAAGGAAATTTAAATGATAATAGAAGAGGGTAAACAGAGGAGTGAACGTAAGGCAATGAGGCATTTTTAAGCCCTCATGAGTCCTACTCGAATGGGGTCTATCTGAACAGGTTTTTCTGTGTTGTGACCCCACCTTCAGAACAACCCCATGACTCTCTAAGCTCATTGGGCTCTCACATGGTGCGTATTTAGACTTACAATGGCACCCTTCTTGATTACTTTGATTAATGTGCATCGAGCAAAACCGGGGTTGATCAGGAAACTAACCTTTGAAGAAAGATTGCGTTTCACATGGTCGATGTGGTCCAGTTTGGCCATATTCAGACGATAGTCTTTCTCTGATACGATTATTCCATCATGGGTCACCTTAATTTTTCAAAATTAAAAGTCCATTATTGTTTTTTGTGTGAGGGTTTCCACTATAACTACAAGACTTTATTTAAATAGATGCCACCCTTTCTCCTCTTCACGTATCTATTTACAGGCTATCACTACGTATAACATACTGTAGATATTTACCAGGCCTGATTTCCAGAGATGTTGACGGATTTTCTCTTGACAGAAGAAATGCACTAGGTTTTCATCAGTAAGAGCGTTGTATGGTGGGATAAGCCTGACAAAATAAGACAAAACACAAACATTAATAGATCTCTGCTACAGCTGGTGACAAGCTCACCTCAAACCAGAAAAGTTACTTTACTTTCAGTCTTAGTCATATGTACAAGTATACACTGGGCAAGAAAATGAAAAGATACTGCAGAGTGAAGCCCCTTGTAAATTAGTATAAGTAAGGTCTTGAGGTGGGACTTGAAATGGACAGGAAAACAAACAGAGATTCAAAACGACTTCCTACGAACAGGAATAGGCTGTGGTTTGACTGAAAGCATAAAGTGGATTAAACCATATACACTGGCAAACAAGAAAGCGCCAAAATGGACTAGCCAGGCTTGTCTGAGAAGTCGTAGGAGATCTTTGAGGCTGAGATCCTGAATATGGAATGTGGGTTGCAACATCAGTACAGAAAAGGAAGACATCTGAGAAACCGCTACCCTCTGTAGCTCCGCCACCAGATACAAAACAATACAATTTATTTTTTGTATCACCTAAAATCACACAAGGAGTGCCGCAATGGGCTTTAACAAGCCCTGAATTTTGACAGCCCCCCTAGCCTTGACTGCTAAGAAGACAAGGAAAAACTCCCCAAAAAAAAAAAAAAAACCTTTTAGGGTTAAAAATTAAGAGAAAGTTTGGGAAAGGCAATCAGTGGAAATTAAGGGGAAAGTGCATTTAAAACAGAAGCCAGAAGCACCTCATTACGGAAAGAGTTATGGACAAGGAGACAAGGAGTTGAAGTAGAAACCTTGACAACCTTCAAGAAAAATCTGGATGAGATCTTGGGACAGCTGAGCTATTTGCGAAACATTGAATTGAATTGTCTGTCAAATTTCTTATGCTCTTATGTTTAGATAGATAGATAGATAGATAGATAGATAGATAGATAGATAGATAGATAGATAGATAGATAGATAGATAGATAGATAGATAGATAGATAGATAGATAGATAGATAGATAGATAGATAGATAGAATTCACTAATTGCATTTAGTTTAGTTGGATTGACAATAATAAATTGGCCCTAGTGGGTGGTTGGTGTGTGTGTGTGTGATGGCCCTGCAATGGACTGGCAGCCCGTCAGGAGTTTGCTCCTGCCTGAGCCCTGTGCTAGAAGGGACAGGCTCAGCACCACCCACGACCCTAAGTGGGTTAGAAAAGGACTTGTATATTAAAATAACATCCTCATTTATCTTACAATATTGTCAGGAACATATTTACCTCCTGTCACTATGGCTGTCACCTTGTTAATATTATAAATTGACAAAAAAGAGCTGACAATCTTTCACGTTTTTATTGCCTTGTGTGTGTGTGTGTGTGTGTGTGTGTGTGTGTGTGTGTGTGTGTGTGTGTGTGTGTGTGTGTGTGTGTGTTTTATATACGTTTTTAACGTTATAGTATCCACATAAAGGTGTAATAGAAGGTCTGACACTCTGAAATGTTTATTATATGTATCTGTTATTTACCAAAGCATACCGATCGTATTTTCGATCACTTTATCTTCAGCTTTATAAACAGAAAAAGAGCTACAGTTAGACAGGCAGGGTTAGATTTTTTGGCCATTCTAGAAAGTAATAAAAATAAAGCATTTTATAATGTTTTAGAATAGGTGCAGAAATTAAAGGGTCTGGGAGAGATTCGTCTCCTTCGGTAAAAATACTTTGGGGATATAATCCCCTGTGAGTTATACCGTCACGTCTCTTCTTAATTTTGTTTCTGATCCTTGTGATTCTATTTAACTGCAGAAAAAACAGTGGATAGCCTGATAAGAAATCTTTACAAAAATCTAGTATTTTTTCAGCAAAACAATAAACTAGCATTTCAAAATCCCACATGTTAAGCAAACATCTTAAATATTCGCGAAAGCAGACCGTGAAGATTCGACACTAGAATACAAATCAGTATCCGAGGTAAGTTTTATCTTAGGTGGATTCTGGCAACCTACTGTACATTTCAGATTTGCCTTACTCCGCAACTGATATGCTTGAACTGAGCCTTGTAATTAAAATGATAATTAAACGTGATTTATGGAGGCGAAGCAAGTCATTTACTTATGTATTTATTAGTTTTATAAAAAAAAATCCCGGATTTAAAACTTTTTCAGCCGCTTTGAGTGCTCGTTTCCATGCGCAACTGTATGAAGCCTGGACTGCTCAAAGACTGCACTTTTCAGTTTTATTTCTAAAAACAAATTCAATCACTCACCCCCGGTCCATTCTGAGTGTTATCGCCAAGCAACGGTAAACAGATACTATTCGTTGGCTCCAGTGTTACGGCCATGAGAGGGCGCTCGGTGCACGAATTACAGTAATTCATCCAATAATATCTGATCAAGGGTGAGGTGTGTAGACTCCGCCCACAGGTCCTTGCGTATTGGAAGAACTCGAAGGGCATCTCGGGAAATAGGAGTGCGCGACTTCACTGGGCAGCTCGCGTGCACTCATGCAAGTCGCGATAAGAAAGGCAAGGTGAATTTGGCTCATGAATTAAGATTTCGTTATAAGACAGCAGATAGATGGAATATGCAACTCAGTATTCTGTTTTGAGGAAGTCATGTTTTGGTTTGTGTGATAAAATTGAAGGGGCTCATCTTGTTTCACGTGTTCTTGTCTTCTGATGCGTTCAAGTCCTGTCAGAGATGAACGAATTTCCCAATCTGAAATTTTACGTGAGTGCAAGTGGAAATGAGAGCTGCCTAATTAAGTTACCTAATTAGTTAGAAATTAAATTTTTTGGGTTGATATGTTTTTGTATCGGAACGATCCACTTTTAATGTAGGCTATTTCATTTGCGTTTGATTTTCACGAAAAGTTTCTGCTCTCGTTATATGTGCTTTTTTGTGGAGAACAAGTAGTAGATCAGCAACAGCTTCGCTTTTTTCCTGTAAGTCTGACTGGAAATTCACGTGAATGCAGCGAAGTAAGAAGAGGAAACGTCACAAATGGGAAATCTGAAAACGGGTCACATGCTGGCTCTATAAATAGTGGGGGGCTTTTTTGACGCTTCCGCATCCTTTTCGGTTATTTGGTCGGGGTCATTTAATTTACAGTATATTTTGTCCATTTTCCGAAAAAGTTATTTATATGATAT